>NC_055974.1:3050937-3055937 GCF_018492685.1 Alosa sapidissima | reverse complement strand
CATCTGTGAAGCAGGATTAACGCTATAGTGCACATCTGTGAAGCAGGATTAACGTTATAGTGCACATCTGTGAAGCAGGAGGAAGGCTGTAGCGCACATCTGTGAAGCAGGAGGAAGGCTGTAGCGTACATCTGTGAAGCAGGAGGAAGGCTGTAGCGCACATCTGTGGCTTTCACTTGAGCTTCCACTCTGGTAGTTGTCCTTACAGACCCAGCTGCCATGGCAGAGCGCACCTGTCAAATACTGGGGGATTCAAGAGACCCTGTCATGTGTTTGGCTCTGAACAGTTTGCCTTTGACTAGTGAAGTTGGTCACTGATGACGGCTCAGGGCTGAAACCAAACCAGTGTTCACTTGTGCCCTTCTGTGACACAGATGCGTTGGGAGGAACTTGCTGAATAGCTTGGTGTTTTTACTGGTGACTAGACAAGACAGAAGTCTTGGGCGATTTACAATCAGGCTCCAAGCGACACAAACGGAATGCCAGGATGGAAACAGAGCAACAGTCAGACGCCAAGCATGCACCCGCCAAATGAGTGGATCTGTTTGGATGGCTGCTTTGGGCAAGGGTGCTGGCAATAACCCACATAGCATTACAGTAGAGACGCAGGAATATCAACAAGTGGAAAACAAAATTGAAGCAATGTTGTTATGATGTAATAACAAAAAACTAATATAAACACCCTGACCTTTCCACTATGCTATCTAAAATGGATTCACATTCAAAATCAACGTTTAGTTTTAATTTAGTTTTAGTTCTTTAGTCCTTTAGTCTTAATTTCTGTCAGGCATAATAAGATGTGATGTGTCATTATCAATTCTATGACTTATGACTTTTCCCTGACTTTCCTGACAAAAAACCCTGGATTTCCATGACCCTCTGCATAATGAATGGTACAGTACATTGAAATGACTTCACCAACCAAAGCTTTCAGAGCAGCCACATAGCGTTCTAGACTTTTTTTAAGAGCTGGAAATGAATAAATGGGCACTGAAAAAAAACTGAAAAACAAGGTAGGGATAACCACAACCAGTAAAGCAGCCAGTAACAATAACAATGATTATCCTGATAAACTCCAATGCTGTCTGGAAATGTATTTGTATTAATGTGTTTTTTAATTCGATTTGTAAAAGGTAAATGTTAAACTGCTACAACAGAATTCCCTGATATTACCTGACTTTGCCCCAAAAATGATCAATTTCCCTGACTTTCCATGTCTGGAATAGACTTTATTCAAAAGTCATGATATTCCAGAAATTCCATGACCCGTAGGAACCCTGTAAATATTACAACAAACTACATTGCTGGTAAATTCTAACACAGTAGAGCTACATGAACTCATTTCACTGATGTCTTTCAGTATCTTATGGGGCTATAGACAGAGGCCATAGCTTAGTTCAGGGGGGGGCGGGGGGGGGGGGGGGGGGGGGGGGGGGGACTGGCCGTCTGGCATACCGGGTGTTTTCCCGGTGCCAAAATACATTTACAAATATATTTCCAGGCAGCATTGGTGTTTAATTATTAGCTTTTATCGTTACTGGCTGCTTGAGTGGTTGTCGTCAGTCCTACCTTGTTGATTCAGCGCTCATTTATTCATTTCCAGCTCTCCTTCATCTACATCTACAAAAGTGCAACCTGTTGCTGACATATAGGCTACTTGCAATGTTGGATACTGTTCAAGCTTCTACATTGGTGTTATTTTTTGCACAACTGGCACCACTGGCCTCTACCTGCCGCAACTTCAATGTATAGGCAAGGCTACTTCGAGTAACAATTTTGATGCGCTCACAGAATCTTGGCTCTGAGCCAAAATGGGAGGGTGGGGCCTGACAATCAATCCAGTGTCAGTATAAAAATGAACCAATGGGCCACTGACTGTCCTTGCTTTGGGCCGATCTAATTCAATTGTATATTCTATCGGCCCAAAGGTATGTCTGCCCACCGGGAAAGGGCCCGGTATGCCAGATGGCCAGTCCGCCCCTGCTACCAATGGACTCAACTTAGAGTAACTTAGAGCACACACCACACATTTTCCTGTAAAGACTTAATTCTAAAATCCTTCTAAACAGTTAATACAGTTAAGTACACGCCTGTATCGTTACCACAAAGTTCTAATTAAGTAACTAAATGTAATTAAATCGTAATTCATAAGTCCCCACACGCTCATACATTGATACACATTTAAATCTTGATTTGTTGTTTTAAGTTGTTTGCTTCTTGTGAATTTATTCATATTGTCTATGTTGTCTATGTAAGCCAATAGCATTAAACCCCTGGAACATACACAATACACACTGAACAGAAATGGCATTAAACCCCTGGAACATACACAGTACGCTCTGAACAGAAATTGTAAAATGCTGTCTTTGTTGTAATGTGTGCCTCCAGAATGATATGAGAGCAAACCTAGAATTGTGTGTTTTTAAGATTTTGATGATGAAACCACCAAATGCACCTTTAGAAAGATGTCATGAATGTGACTGTCGTGTCAGCATGCATGGACAAGGAAATGTGAATAATGTTTATGGACTACCTGTACATGTGTGTGTGAGAGTGTGTACACACTGGAGGAGGACACATGTGCCCGGGTGTCACGTGTGTGGCAGGCACATGTGCATATGAGTGACTGTGTGTGTGTGTGTGTGTGTATGTGTGTCAGAGAGCGAAATAATGAATGATACATTTTTGAGCCATATTTTTTAACATCAGACAATCCCAGAGTTTGTCAAGTACAGTATATTTCTCTCTCTCTCTCTCTCTCTCTGTCTTTCTCTCTGTCCATTCTCCCCATCTTTAATATTTTCTTTGTCTCTTCTTCAGTGTTTTTCACAAGGCCATTTTATGGAAACATGGAAATTACACTCAGTCATCTATACTTACAGACACACACACACACACACACACACACACACACACACACACACACTGCACATGTCCTCAGTGACACACACACACATTCATAAATCTCAAGCCCCTCCCTCTTTCTGTTCATTTGCTTCTTTTCTATCTTCATCGTCTCCTTACTGGTGATGTCAGTTGCCTAGCAACCAGGCCATCTGAGCCCGATAGTTTCCATGGCAACCGGGCCGAGGCTTCGTGGACGGAATAAAAATGAAACCCAGGAAGATGGAAGGAGGGATGAAAGATTGAGAGGGAGAGAGTGAGTTAGTGTGTGTGTTTGTGTGTGTGTGAGAGAGAGAGAGAAAGGAGAGAGATGGCGATAAAGATGAAAGGGCAGTTAAAAGATGAGTGGCAGCTAATGAACGGAAAAGAGAGAGAGAGCCGAGAGAAAGAGAGCGTGGGAAAGGAATGAAGAGATGGAGCGAAGGGGCTCTTAGTGACCTGCAGCGTGGGCACACACACTCACACACACACACTCACACACACACACACACACACACACACACACACACGCACGCACACACACACACACACAGAAACATCACAAAAGGAGAAGGGAGATTGTGTCATGCACTGTGTTTGGCCATGAGTCATACAGAAAAAGTTAGTGAAAGTGAAAAATAACGGACAACATACATTTAATCTTTGTATGTGGTATGTGTGTGTACATCCCGGCATGTCTGATTGTGTGTGTGTGTGTGTGTGTGTGTGTGTGTTTATTGGTAAGTTAGAGAGTGTATTAAGCTGCAAAAGGTGCAGATCACTTACAGACATGCAGGTCTGGGATGTTGGTGTGGGTTCACATCCCCTTTGCAGTATTCCCACAATGCAGTTCATTTGTTGAATTATAACTCTATAGCTCTCCTCTCAATCCTCTGGGCGGCCACACAGTCTAGGCTATGTTCTGTAAATCCACTGTCCTGATTTTGTAAACAGGAAGCAAACAAAGGGGCTCAGACCTAGCTATAAACTCCAACCAATCAACAATGTTGTATCCAGAGCATGAAAGGGACGGGTGTATTTGATTTGCTGTTGAGCTGAAATATTTATAACTCTTTTGGCTAGGATTGATGAATACCCCTTTAATGGAATAGTTGTGGTTGTTATCTGTAGTAAAAATAGAGGATGCTGGGATAGACACAGAGCTGGCTATGATACAGATTGAAGATGTCAGCACATATGATGCAATGCATGCTGGGAGGAATCTAACTGTCCTTCGCTTTTACCCCAAAATTACAGGATAGTGTAATATTTTGAGTGTTTTTTTGTTGGTATATTTACAGTTCTGTATTTGTATGGTCCTGTCCACACTAAGCCGGGTAAATATGAATATCGCAAATCCTCAAATTATGGCCGGGATTCTATCTATAGCCGGGCCTCGGATAATAGCCGGGCCGTGGTCGATTCGGACAAATAAAGGCCGGCCCCCAAATACAAGCCAGGGAAATAGTTGGCTACCAGTCGGGCTATCAGTCCACGAGCACTAGAAGGCATTGTTTCGATTTAACTCAATGAAAGAAAATAGCTCTTGGCTTAATAGGCCACTTGCCTATTAAGTTGCAAGCCTACTGTTGCCAATGAAAAGTCTCCAACATGTCACTCTCAGGCTGAAGCAGTTACTAGGCCTACTATATTTAAACACAATTGTTGCCGCGATGTATTCCAACCTACTAGGCTAGGCCTAAATCATACATCATTAAAAAATAACTAAATTTAGGCTACTTGGTTACGCAATAAGATTTCCATTAAAGCACAGCGCACGTTCAATGAAATAAAAGCGGCTGCCTTGTCTCGCAATAAGCGGGTGGAAATCAGACACTCTTTCAACTACATGAAATTTAATAGCGAACCATCAAATACACCCCAGATTTCAGTGTCTATCAGTCCCAACATTTAGCAATATTAAACAGTCCAAAAGTAAATTAAATACCAAACCAAAATCTTCTGCTTTTGATAGCCTGTAGCCACTCCAAACGAAATAAAACACGTTAGAAAATATATCCTTAACTTGCTGTTATCTACACTAATGTGTTTTTGTTCATGAAGGCGTGTCTGGCAAGTTGTTATTTTATGAGTAGCCTTTTAGCCTACTTTATTTC
>NC_055974.1:3023437-3045937 GCF_018492685.1 Alosa sapidissima | reverse complement strand
AAATAGAGAGAGAGAGAGAGACCAAAATTGGGGCATTTTACTTCGCCCCGACCTTCTAATCGGAGGGAAGGAAAGGTGATAAGAGCAAGATAAGAGGCAGTAGGTGCAGCGATCCTGCGGTAAGCATTCCCAGCTGTGCGTGCATGCGCGCGTGTTCGATCGGACGGTCATGTGTATCTGTTGCTTGATACGGACACTTAGGACATTTGTACGTTTAGGCTAACAGCATATGTCATGTCGCACCGAAAGATATGGATGTTTCGCGCGCTAACCTCCTAACTGTACATTATCCTCATCCTCTTTTCCCCCCACATCCACCTGCACCATGTTATCATCTAATTTTAGGTCTGTTCACTGACAGCATCTACTATCGGCATAATATGTCTATAAGTCCATTTGCATTTTTATTTTAAAAATCTATTTATCGCTCTTTATATATCTGTCTGTATCGTTCTTTTCCAGACACAGTGCCTGTCTCCAGCCAAGCTCAAATTGCGCTTATAGCCACGCCTTTACGGTAGAACACTTGATTTAACGTTCTGTTGGTATGATATCGAAATTCTGCTAGAGAGAGAGGGAGAGGGAGAAAGGGGGAGGAGAGAGACGGCAAGGGAACGACTGGGGAAAATGAGAGAAGACGGGACCGCCAGAAAGATGAAAAGGACTAGGGAATGAATAAACCACACCGCCTTATGGACAGCAATCTTTTTATACATTTTAAACTCGTATATTTTATACTCAGATATTAATGTTTACCTGTTGGAGGAGAGCGCAACAGTAAACTTGAAGTCCCATCGGTACTGGCAGCATCTCCAGGACAAGTGCCAACGCTGAACTTACGTTACAGACTGCGCGTTGTAGACCACCCGCCTCGTGCATACCAAGGGCTATTGGTTACCGGGTGTAAAGGCAGTGTCTTGCTTCCAAAGGGCTACCAGCTCACTCGCTGCCTTGCCGCTTTTGACCCGCGTTTGGACCTTTGGCTCTTATGCTTGTTGATGGGCGTCGCTCGGATGTCTCCACCGGAGCGGCGCTGCAAGTGCTTTTCGCCGGTAATGTGTCAATGTAAGGTGGTCTGTAGCAACCGGACCCTATCGCTCGTGTTTGGCTGCAAGGTAAGCCGGTGTGTCGTCCACTCTTTATTGTTGTGTGTGCGTGTGTGTAAAGTGTAGTTGCGCACGAACGCGCGCGTGCAAACGAGCGGGCGAGCGTGAAGCCGAGCACACATGCATGTTGTGGTCTCTCTCTCTCTCTCTCTTTCTCTCTCTCTCTCTCCCCCTCTCTCTCCCCTTTATGACTCGCCTTTCTGCTCTGAACGGGAGGCAGAAGGGGCTAGGGAGGCCGCGAGGCGTGAGAGACGTGGCCATGCGGAAACGCAAATGAAACGTGATCGCAGCGCACTCGCCGAGCGTCAGGGGGTTGAATTTGAATTAGTCCACATTCCCGTCTCATCTGAGCTCCATTATCCGTGGCCAGCGAGATTTCTCTGCCCGCGCGCCCCTTTAATCTCAATGTGTCATCTAGTCAGTTCAAATAACGTGACCCTCTCCCTTAATCCGCTATTGTTCAGTTATCAGTGTTCCATTTCTGCGTGTAGGGCTGCGTTTTACACGTGTATGTGTGTTTACGTTTTTTAGGACCAGTTATTCGCAGTTGGATGTTTGTGTGCAGGGAGCCTCACTAGTGAGCCGGCCCGCACAAATAATTGCGCTCCTGCCAGTCGTGGATCTCTCATGATGAAATTGGATAAGTCTGTCTGTCTGTCTGTCTGTGTGTCAAAGCTTAGCATAGGCCTACTCTTGCGTAAGTAATGATAAAAAAGGCAGCCTCACATCTTCTAACAGACCTCATATATCTTATGGCCTTTTTCTCTTCTTCTTCTTAGTCTGTTCTGATCTCATCAACATTCTCTCTCTCTCTCTATCTCTCTCACACACACACACACACACACACACACACTCACTCACTCACTCACTCACTCACTCACGCGCACACACACACACACACACTCACTCACACTCACACTGAAACCAGATCCTCTGTGCAGTGAGCACACACATACACACACATACTCATAAACACACATTCACACACTCACAAACACACCCACAACACACAATGACACACTAACTTAAGTTCACCTGTTGGCACAAGGCCATTGTATGATATGACCGGAAATGGCATGGAAACTGGAGCATGGTCAAATTGCCTGTCTTAGCTCCTATATATTCATTGGCTGACCACCAGGACCAAACCATTTTAATGTAAATGGGGGTACTGCCAGGTGCCACACAGCATGGTCCAGTGCTACAACAGACACAAGTAAATTAACAAAAAGGAGAATTGAATGAATGATTGCTGTATAGGAATATGCTTGTGTGTGTGTGTGTGTGTGTGTGTGTTAAAGTGTGTATGTATGTGTGAAAGTGTGTTTGTGTGAGAGAGAGAGCGTGAGCGAGGAGGGAGAGAGAGAGAAGATTTGCAAGTCTGCTGTTTTTTTATTAAAATGGTGAAATGTGATTGAATGAAAATACAACCAGTGTACTGCAAAGAAAATAAAGGAACTGCAAAGGAACAACACACACACACACACACACACACACACACACACACACACACACAGCACAGTGGCAGTGGCAAAAATATCAGTAGAGGCTTGACTCGTCAGTCTCTGAGCAATGTGTGTGTGTGTGTGTGTATGTGTGTGTTTGTTTTTGGTGATAGAATTGGCCAGATGTAAATTATGACACTTTGACATGAATGTGAGAGACAGCATGACCTAACTCACAGGCATACCCATCAGATACAGTCCACACACACATGTACACACACACACACACACACACACACACACACACACACACACACACACACACACACACACACACACTACAAGATGTGCCAAACCAAGTCATATTATGACAGTTCTTCTCTCTCTCTCTCTCTCTCTCTCTCTCTCTCTCTCTCCTCTCTCCTCTCTCTCTCTGCATGTGTGTGTGTGCTTGTGTCATATGAAGTGTCATGCTCTGCTGATGTTGTGTGAACAGAGAGTAATTTCCTAAAGCAGCATTTGCCAGACCTTAGTATCTCCACGGAGACCTTCTGTTATGACATTGTGATGTTCAAATGCATTTTTAGAACACTGCAACATCACAGAACCACTCTTTCTATGTCATGATGTGATTATCACAATAGAGTTTGACATCATAGATGCATCACAACGCATCAAAAAAGTTAATATTGTTATCAGTATGAGATGTGTCACAATAGAATTATGTCTACAAATAAGGATAGTATTTAGTCAATGTTGAATCTTTTTTATTTTTTTATTTAATTTACTTTTTTGCTTGTCACTGAATTGAAGGCCCTGCTGTATTGTATTCCATATCAACTGTCAGTTGTCATGAGTTTTCTTTTTGGAGAAAGGATCATTGCAGGATAAATTGGTTAATGTGACTATTAGCCATAGTTATAAAGCTGTATAACCATTATTAACTAGACATTTAGAAGAGTGGTAGATAACTTGAATGTAATTCAAGTCTCAAAGTCACAAAGTCATGTTGGTTTATCCTATACAATATTTGGAAGATTAGACCTTATCTCACACAATATGCCACGCAACTTCTTCAGCAGGCCGTAGTTCTTTTCAAACTGGACTATTGCAATGGATTGTTAGCTGGCTTAGCTGCTTGTGTAGTGAGACCATTATGGATGATTCAGTATGCAGCAGCATGTCTAGTGTTTAATTAGCCAAAGAGGACACATGCAACTCTGTTAGTTTTCTAACAGAGCAGCCTATAGCAGCCAGAATTAAATTCCTCAGAAAAAAAGTCCTCACTGTGGCTTACAGGACACTTCCCAGATCTGCACCTTGCTATCTTCAAGCTTCTAAAGACACATCGGTTGACCTAGTATCTAACTAATTAATTCTTACAGAATTGTGTTTTTTGTGTTTGTTGTTGTCTGTTAAATTGTATTTACTCTATTACTAATATTGGTATGTTATTTATTTAGGCTACATGACTATAAACTGTTAATTGTAATGTTAATGTATGTTTATTGATGTCATTGTAAGTTGCTTTAGACAAAAGCATCTACTTTGGACAAAAGCATCTGCTAAGAACTATAACCATATTAACATAAATGAGGCCCCATTATTGTTTGATAGCGGTTCATAAAAGGTTAGGGGGAGCCGGCACTGAGAAGTAATACGAATGGGTTATGATGACTAATGAATCTTCCACTGAGCCAGTGATACAGAGGATAAGTAGGGTTTATCATTGTGGTACATTGGTCAAAGTGAATTTCATGGCCTTCTGAATATGCTTCGGCATAAATTTTAGTCTAGTGACACGTAATTTGTCAGTTGTCGGGTATTTGCACGCTCCTGGTTAACCATGGTGGTTTGTGGTCATGAAGTAGGCTAAAGTAGGCTAGGCTCGACAGGGATGCTGAAGCGTGCCACGAAGCCTCAGAAGAGTGGGGTGCTCTGCTTTTGGGATAGAGAAGGCATTATGACATCAGCACTGTGTGGACAGCATTATGACATCATCACTGTTTTTTGCACCCATATGTCATGTGAATTATAAGTAGACGAAATATGCAATTATACCTGTATTTTTGCTATCATTTTTGCTAGCAGCAGCCCTAAAATTTCGTTGGCCAAAGCCAAGTGTTTGTGTGTGTGTGTGTGTGTGTGTGTGTGTGTGTGTGTGTGTGTGAACCTCCTGTAATCTCTTAAACCCTCAGAGAGCTACGATCACAGCGGCTAGAAAAGGCAGAGAATTACTTTTTAGCCCTCCCCCCTCCCCCCGCCTCTCCCATCATTGCTTGGCAGAGTTTCAGAGTGATAAAATAGGGGAGATGGCTCCAGGAATTTGCTGCAGACCGGGATGCATGAATATCAGCCTGTGTGTGTGTGTGTGTGTGTGTGTGTGTGTGTGTGTGTGTGTGTGTTAAATACAGTCTTGATTACCATTCTACACATTTATCAGGTCCCCCCCCCTACACACACACACACACACACACAGGCACGCGCGCGCACACACACACACACACACACACACACACACGCACAGGTGCTATTAACTGGCTGATTACAGACATAAATCACCTCTTTTTGGGAATGGGTCATGTGAGGCCCTGGGACTGATAAATGATCTGTGTGTGTGTGTGTGTGCGTGCGTGTGTGCGCGCGCCTGTGTGTGTTAGACATATTCCTTTGCAGTTCTCCTCTCTCTTCTCTGCCATCTGCGTGGTGTGTGTATGTTTGTTGCATGGTTTTATTTTATTTATTTATTTTTTAAATGTAGAGTTCTCACTGAGTCTCTCCTGAGCATGATAATGGATAAAAACATCCCTGACTTGCTTCAGAGACTTTCTAATGAGGAGACACAGCACTCAAAGAATGTAACGCAAACATGGCAGCCGTCTACAGATGTTCCGCCCCTTCCGTCGCCAAAAGTTGACATGTGAATACATCATGCCAATCATGTGGTATGTTGTGAATACATCATGCCAATCATGTGATCTCGCAGCTGGAGCGAGGTTGGTGTGTCGTGATTCGTGAAGCATTGTGCACGCGCAGTTGTAACCAAAATAGATGCCCGATAAATTCCCGAAAAGCATTGCAATATGGCCGCTGAGTGGAGGGACTTGCCTAAAAGGACTTTGCCTGCTCTCTAAATGGCTTCTCTGTCTGTCCCCCTGCAGAAGTACCGTTACCAAGATGAGGAGACTCCACCACTGGAGCATAGTCCGGCCCACCTGACTCCGGGAAAGAGTGGAGAGCTTCTGCATCTCAGCGACTCTGGTCACGCTCCAATCGACGGTCTCCACGGCTACGCATCTCATACACACCTATCGCCTAGCAAGGTAAGGCCGACTGATCCCAAAAACCTCACACAGACCTGTACACACACACACACACACACACACACACACACACACATGCACAATCAAATGGAAACACAGTCTCTCTGTCCAGTGCTTAATGTGTGTGTTTGGAATGTGTTCGCAATAAGATCTTGTTTTTTATCCATATGCATGTACGATTGTTGCTAATACATTATTTTTGTGATGTGAATGATTTCTATGCGGAAATGATTAATGATTGAAAAGTTTGCTGCTGCCTTTGTAACTGTGCCATGTGGATGATTTAAGCCTTCTAAAGCACAGCAGCCGAAAGATACAGTATGCTGCTCTGCATTTTGGCAGTTTTTCTTAAGATGAAGAGTAAGGTTTAGGAACACATGCACCCATTTACAAACATGCACATGCACACACACATACACACACACACACACACACACACACACACACACACACACACACACACACACACATACTCTCTCTCTCACACACCCACACACACACACAAATACAACATATCTCTCTCTCACCCTCTTTCTTTTTCTCTGTCTCTCTCTCTCTCTCTTTCTCTCTCTCTCTCTCTCTTTCTCTCTCTCTCTTTCTCTCTCTCTCTCTCTCTCTCTTGTACTCACATGCACACAGTAGAGAGCCCAGACACCCATTGTGATGCATATACACAGACCAGTCCCACGCAGTGGAATCCTTAGATGCACTGGAGATAAGACAGCAGGGGCTGGGAGGTCAAAGGTCAGGCCTGCTGAGATCCCGCTGTGATGAGTGGTATGGCACCACCCCCAGCTGCGCTCGTCTGGCGTTCCCACAGCTGGGTTAAGCATCAGCACGTTCTGATTGGCTGCTTAGAAAGGTGACGTTAAGTCATGGCTAGACCTGCACCAGTTAATTGAAGACTAGAGAGGGGTGCGGGTGGCATTGCACATAGGGAACGCATAGAACAGCATATGTCACACTGGGCTAGCAATGTTGCCATCCTTACCACAGGAAGTCACAGAGCCACAAAAGCAAGCTGTGTTTGCAGAAAGATTCACAGAAACATATATATTTACAGACACATAAATACTTCATTCCGTAGATATGTTTTTATTTAGTAAGGATTTACAAATGAGGGCACACGGTGTGGACTGAGCGTCCACGTTGGCAGAGTAGGAGTAAAACTGGACTCATGCCCAGCTCCCTACAGCCAGCTTCTGCCACGGGACTCGTGACCCGGCCGGCGCCCACTCTCAGCCTTACTCCTCTGCCCCCTTTTGTCACGCTGTGACAACCGAGTTAGTCGAGTTCCCCAGTGATGTCCCACTCTGGTGGAATTAGGGCTATCTCATGTCTCCAGCGCGAGCCTAACATGTGTGAGTAATGCACCCGGGACACCAGGGGAAGGGTGAGCGAGTGTGTGTCCAATCTGGCATGGCGGCTCTCTCGCGCCAAGTTGGCCGTCACCACCGCATTCTGGCCAAGTCGCTGTGACGTCAAGCGGACCTTGCCTTCCTGGGTTGGGAGAGGAATCCCAGACTCTCTGGCCCGGACTCTCCTCGCTTCTCCTCTCCTTTCCTCCTCTCCTCTCATCTCCTCTCCTCTCCTCTCTTCTGCTCCCCTCTCCTCTCCTTGCCTCGTTTTTCCTCTCCTTTCCTCTCCTCTCCTCTCCTCTCTTCTCCTCTCCTCTCCTCTCCTCTCCTTGCCTCTCATCTCCTTTCTTCATCTCTCCTCTCTTTGCTTCATCTCTCCTCTCCTCTCCTCTCCTCTCCTCTCCTCTCCTTGCCTCTCATCTCCTTTCTTCATCTCTCCTCTCTTTGCTTCATCTCTCCTCTCCTCTCCTCTCCTCTCCTCTCCTCTCCTTGCCTAATCTCTCCTCTCCTCCCCCAACCCAAGAGTCAGTGACTCACACGTCTCTGCTTGTGTGACTGGGGCAGTGTGACAGTTTGGATTCAGTACATACACACACACACACACACACACACACACACACACTACTATGGGAAGCTGTCTGCCAGTGAATCCTTCAATAAGCATATGGAAAATATGTATTTATTTATTTGATGCAAATACATGTTTTTACATGTTTTTTGTGTCTATAATTACCCTTACACATAAAAGGTGGAATGTGTATCTATGAACACTTTCACTCTTTCTGGGAGGCTGTAAATAATTATATAAATTATAAAATAAATTCTTTATCGTTTCTTTTTATGATAGAACAAAACCCAAGGTTATTTTGGTCACATGTTAAGAGATGAAGAGACCAAGTGAAGTATTTGGCATGAACATAAAGTGTGCCTCATTTGAAGTCAGTGCCAACTGTGAGGAAGCACTGCGCAGAGCATAATTGCCCTCCTCTGGCCATCTGAGGAACTTCACTCACTCTCAGCACCATGGACAGCAGTCCAATTGATTGCTTTTGAATGCAGGTTTTTCACAGTCATCGAATATTAATGATCTGTTTCACTGCAAGGGTTTCAGGGTTGAGCCACAGCTGCTGCATATGCAAATGTAATGTTCTATAGATGTTATTTACAGATGTATTACATACATTGTAAATGCTCTATGTGGTGTTCTGGCTGGTGAAAGTGCTATAGTGTCAGTTTTTGGGTGGCAAACAGGACTCACTGGAAGCCATTTTGAAGGAAATAAGGAACACAGTCAATTTGAAAATTTGACATTTTCTTTTATTTGATCTTGAACTTGATATGGCTGTCTGACAGATTGCCCCTTTACTACAAAATGGAACTTACAACAGAATGGAATGTATGATAAGGAGTTTTTATTGAACAATTATGAGCTATTATTTCATTTACGACACAACAAAACGTAGACGTTTAAAGGTAATGCAGTGACTATAATAAACATATTCAGTATCAGTTCAGATAATATGCTCCTAATGTTGACAATATTGATTATATTGCATTTATATTTTACAGCTGTGCAATCATGAACACTCCATTATTCACTGATGAAATGCACCAATGCAGTAATGAAATAATAGCTCATAAATGCGTTATTACTGGCTGCTATTGTATGAGGTGAGGCTATAATAATGAGACTTATGCTGTAATTCAGCTGTAATGAAAATGACTTGTTATACTTGTGTAACGTGCACATGTGCAAAAGCAGTTGTCGTTATATAGCAACACCTCATAAAGCAGTGCACACATAGGCATCTCTGTGCGTGGAACTACCCCCCTCTCTCCACTCCCCCTCTTTGTATGGAGACCTACTGCCCCAATTGCCCAGTGTGTTGAAACATCAACTATTGTATTTGCCAACGGCCCAGGGAACTGTAGCTGAGCTCCAGAATGTTAGTCATGTGTGTTTTTGTCTTGTTTCCTGCTGCATTGGTACTTCACAGATTGTGTAGTCACCGTTCTGTTTAATCCTCCTTATAGTGGCTCATTGATGTGTTTGATCACCCCTATGTGTGTTGAACTAGTTCAGTCATTTGAACTCATACTCTATATTCTTTATTTCCTGTACATTATATACATTGTCTGTGATTGTGACTCTCCCTTGTGTAACTGAGCTCCTCTTGATGTGGTAGCCTTGATGTCTTTGCTTATGTAGTTGCAGTGTTTCTTCTGAGTTAAGGCCGTCTTCTGTCTACATCTTCTTTCTCTCTGTCTACATTTTCCTGTGTCACTATTTATGCCCCCTTCTCTGTAGTCTCTACAGTACCTGAAGTCTCCTTGTGTTCTTGCCCCCTTACCTGCCGTTTTGAACTCTTACATTCTCCTCTGTAACAGTTTCACACCCTCTGTTTGCCACCATCCTCTGCTGTCTCCCCGTCTCTTTCACTGTCTCTCATTTACCCCCTTTGTGTCTGTGAATTTGCCCCTGGTGTGTAACTGCCCTCTGCTCCGTGTGTGTTGTGTTGCAGCCCGTGTTGTTACCAGGCAGCCAAACTCCTTACTACGCTACCTCCACTCTGGTAAGGCTATCTCCATGGCGATGCATGTCACCATTGTGATGTCATAATCACGGTCACCACACTGGTGTCATTTTCTCCAGATGGGGCCTTGTGTTGCACCTTTGCTTGGATTGGCTATCCTCGACTCTCATTGGAGCTTTTCAGTATCTACAGAGATCATCTGAAAAGGGAGATTCCAATCTTGGGCTGAAAAAGCATAATGGCAGTGGGTCCTGGACTTTTATTTTAAGTGGAATTATATGGGAGGAGTGGTGAAGTAGCCCAAGCAAACTCCTATTTTTGTGAAACCAGTTGAAACCCTTTCAGTTCAATTACCACTGATCTTTAACATCTTGCTCACAGCCTAGTCAATTATGACAGCACCTGCTAAGGTCTGTAATGAAAAAAATATTGTTTTGTGAGACAAGTGACCTTTCCTCTCCATACAGCCTAATTGGATGAGAATCGTTCATGCTAAGCTAAGGTTAGCAAATGTTCAGTTACGTCAGAGAACTGATATGATTGGTTCAGGGTGATACATGTGACCCAAGCTAAAGCAAGTTAGCCGTTATGTTTTTGTCCATGGAAAATGGCTAAGATTGCTATCTCCCCCTGTAAGAACATCTCTGTATCTATGTCCCTACAGTGTTATCCATCCATGTATGTAATCTGATCTGAAGGCATGCTCATGAATGTACTTTTGCATGCAAATGTGGTATATTTTTCCGCAGACAATAACTAGACTGAAGTGCTTATTTTACAGTCCTCACTTGTCCTAGATTTCAGTGTTCAGTGAGCCCTTATATTTCCAAAGACTGGCCAGTGGCCTGAGCAAGAGTTTTGCTTTTTGAAGTGATGTGATGTCATCTATCGGTCATCAGATGTATTAGTGATGTCATAAGAAGATTATTAAATAATGATATTTGTCAGGCAGTGATGGCAGAGAGATGCAGCAAGGTTTCCTGGCCCACTCATCTTTGCGATGGGGGACTCTATAGTGAACATTTATGGTGGTTATTCACTATACAGTGAGTGGGTGGATGTTCTGAACACAGGATATGATTTCACATATGCAGAAGAAGACAGCTGAATGTCTGGTCAAATTGTCCTTCAGACCGCGGATGAAAGGGAATGAAGGTGATGAGTAGCTGTGTGTGTGAATTCCTGTGCATGAATGTGCTGTTGAGAATCATGAATGATTGAAAATCTTTAGGAAATGAAATACAGAATGATTAAGTCCATAGCTAAGTGTACCCAATGGGTTAGACATATTTTTGAAATCCTAGATAAGTGAGAATTAATTGGTTTGAAATCCACTGGAGAAAAAGTCAACTGCAGTCATACCTGTGGTTGCACTTTATCAAGAATTTCCTTGAATGAAATACAGGAAGTCATTTCATGGACTGATGGAGATGACGTCACAGCCCAGCTGTACAATGATGGTTTGAACAGTATTCCAGGTGCTTCAGCAAATAACTTAAGACCTTAGAATCTCCTTGGCTTCGCTGTCCTTGGTCCCCATAGATACCATTCTGCTGTGACATCATGTCCATTGTGGCATCATTGTTACTTCACTACTCAATTACATCACTCACAATTCTCGTGAGTCACAGTTCTTCGTCTTTGTCACATACTGCAGAGGCAGCAGCTAATGCTTCAGTGTGTTTTTAGAGAAGATAAAGTCCTGGAATATCTGGAGCAGAGCCGATTCAGATAATACTTTGATGAATATCTGGACTTGTTGAATATCATGGTGTGTGGAGCAGATCGAGGGTGGGACTAATGAGTGATATCAAATGGGAGCCAGATGTTGAAGGTTAGAGGAAAGGCTATAGGTTAGCTCAAATCTTGGATGGATACATAGCTAAAGGGCACACAGTGTTTTTTGGTGACATTGGTGGCGGTGTTGTGCTGTGGAAGCTTGTGCATTTTCAGGGGGTTTTCTGACCTGAAGCACAGAACTACATAGTGCACTGCCTGGACAGCTAGTAGGACAGATGTGTCCTTCAAATGACCATTAAGGTGTGTCCTTCAAATGACCATGAAGACATGACCTTCAAATTACCATATTCCATCAAAATCACCTTGAAGATGATAGCCAGACTAGATGGTCATTGAAAATATAGCTGCAAAAAGTGGGAAATTGTTGCATAAGGTTGCTCTAACATGGCTACATTGAGATACACAGGAAAAGCAAGAGCTTGTACTCAAATTAAATAGATAAATAACTGGTGTTTTCTTCTATTTAATTGTAATAGATTATATTACTCACTGACACATTCTGATAATGTTCTGTTGTCCTTAGTATTTGTTGCACAATAAAATGTGAATTCTTGTCAAACTGTATTTTTACACAATAAGGAGTTTCATGTATTTGATTGGTGGTTTCTCATATGACACAACATAGGGGGGGCTTCACACATCTAACCTGGATTGGGTCACATTCAAATGAGCGTGTATGAGACAAGAGGGGGTGGAGGAGTGGAGGGAGAGAGATAATGATGGGATGAGAGAAAGATAAACGACAAGTTGAACTCGAGGAATTGGGGATATGCAAGAGCATAGCAATGAGTCAAGGGGATGTACACACACATACACACACACACACACACACACACACATACACACACACACACACACACACACACACACACACACACACACACACACACACCACACACTCTTACCCACACACTCACATACTCTCTCTCACACACACACTCACACACACACACACACACACACACACACACACACACACACACACACCTCTGAGTACCTGGCTAATTGCTGCCATAAATCAACTCGGCACTAGAGCACACACATCTCGTTGTACCTCAAGAGACAAACACTCACCGCTAAACCCAAACACACACACACGCACACAACACACAACACACAACACACTAACCCAAACACACCTTCATCCTGCATCACCACAAATGCACTCCACGTTTAACATTTGTGTCAGGAGAGCAATGGTCTCCCAGCACAATATGCCGTACTGTACAGCTCCAGAGCCCCGGTGCAGTCAATGGTGGGTGCAGTAGTGTCCTGCGGGCAGCAGGGGGCAATAGAGGGTTAGCTCTGGACTGCATCGGCCTCCTACTGCAGGGCTGAATGGTGGTGAATACAGGAGTGGGTGATGCTGCTCTCAGTGAGTCAGCAGCAGCAGCACATACTGCTGGATGCATGAACAAGGAAGGGCCTGCGTTTGTGAGGCACTGTTTGTTTGTGTATATGTGTGTGTGTGTGTGTATATGTGTGTGTGTGTGTGTGTGTGTGTGTGTGTGTGTGTGTGTTTGGTGGGGGGGGGGGGGCAATTCTGTTTCCTGCATGTGAGTCAGTGCAATGAAATCATTCAATGAAACCATTTTTGGGTAGAGAAACTGTGTTTGTGCATGTAATATGTAAATGGGTGCAAACATCATGTGTCCACAAATGGGAGCATGTTTGAGGACTTTCTCTCTCTCTCTCTGTGAGTGTGTGTGTGAGAGAGAGAGAGAGAGAGAGAGAGAGAGAGAGAGAGAGAGAGAGAGAGAGAGAGAGAGAGAGAGAGAGTGCCTATGTATGTAAGTGTGTGTTATGCTCCCTCAGGTAGGTGGGTCTCTGTCCCCATCTGTCTATGTAAACTGAGGACACAGTGAGAGACAGAGAGGAGCGTTTGGATGGAGAGATGAGCTTGATCCGTAAAGCAAGAGAACGAGTGAAACGATTACATTATCAACACCACGCAGACTCACACACACACACACACACACACACACACACACACACACACACACATATATACACGCGGGCACACACTCACATAATCACATACACTCTCTGTCACCCTCACACAAAAACGCACACACACACACACATACACACAATCTCCTTTGGCAGAAATGTTGCCATGGTGACGACTGGAATGTCAGTCTCCATAGCAACAGCACTACCCGATGTTTTGGCTGTGTGTTTATGAGAGAAAGAGGGGGAGGAATAAAATATAAGGGAGAGAGAAAGCAAATGGGAATGAGAATGGAGGGATGAATGATGGACGTGTGTGATTTTGTGAGTGTGTGTGTGGGTGTGTGTGAGAGTGTTGGTGAGAAAGTGTGTTCTTATTTCACCTCAGTGTAAGAGTTTGTCTTTGTCGGAATTTTAATGTGAGAAAGGACATTTATATCTAACATTGAGAGTTTGTGTTGTGAGGAATGTTGTAGGATCTTGCGTGTGTCTGTGTGTGTGTGGTCGGCCCACTGGTTTTGTCTCTGGATAATTATGCTGTAGTTTATTAAGTAGTCAGTGAAGCCGATGTTAACGGAACCCTTGGAGACATTTATCATGCGGCCTCAATTACTGCAGTGTGTGTGTGTTGTGTGTGTGTGTTTGACATTGTGTGTGGGTGTTTGGGTGGGTGTGCTGTTAGAAGTGTATAACTTAGAGTCTTACATACGTTTGGGAATGATGGGTGTGTGTGTGTGTGTGTGTGTGTGTGTGTGTGTGTGTGTGTGTGTGTGTGTTTTAAGCACTTAGCTGACATGTCTCATTGGCATAGGAAATCAATGAAGATAAAGTGTAACCACACTAACAAGCACATGGACACAAACCTTTAAACCTCAGTCACTACCTTCTGTCTTTTTAAACCTTCCGTTTTTAATTGCTATTCTCCTCCTCCACCAACTCTCTCTCTTTACCCCCCCCCCCTCTCCCTCTCTGTCTCTACTTCACTCTGTACCATTTGACTGCATGCTGTCGGAGGTTCTGGAGTGAATATGTGCCCATGGACATTCCTCTGTCACTCTGTATTTATGTGTGTGTGTGCAAGCATGTGTGTGTGTTTACTCTGCAGGATGGGGAAACATCTGTGTGTGTGTGAATGTGTGTATGTGTGTGTGTGTGTGTGTGTGTGTGTGTATGTGTGTGTGTGTGTGTGTGTGTGTGTGTGTGTGTGTGTGTGTGTGTGTATGTGTGTGTGTGTGTGTGTGTGTGTGTGTGTGTGTGTGTGTGTGTGTTGTGTGTGTGTGTGTGTGTGTGTGTGTGTGTGTGTGTGTGTGTTTGTTTGTGTTTGTTTGAGTGAGATGGAGACTGATATGTGTATGTGTGATATGTATGCTCTCTCTCTCTCTCTCTTTCTCTATCTCTCTTTCTCTTCCTGTCTCTCTCTCTCTCTCTGTGTGTGTGTGTGTGTGTGTGTGTGTGTGTGTGTGTGTGTGTGTTATTTTTTGTGTGTGTGTGTGTCTATTTCTGACCCTTGGCTTGCCGTCTCCTCCCCTGCCTCATAATCCTCCACAGTCCCCTCTCACGATCTGCTGATGCCGTCGGGCAACCTCCCTCTCCTTTTCTCCATCATCCTCCTTGCTATCTGTTCCTCTTCTTCATTTCCCTACTTCTGTCTCCTCTTCCACTTCTCCTTCCTCTTCTCTCTATCCACTCATCTTTCCAACAGTCTTGTATTCTCTTCCTCCCCATTCTTTCTCTTCTTTCAAGTCTTGGTAACATGTTCACACTCTCTTGCTCTGCTGTTGTCATTTTTGCTTGTCATCTCTTTGTCCTCCCTCCCTGCTCCTCTTCTTCTCCCACTTGTCATCTCTTCTGTCCTTTCCCTGTGTTCCCTCTTCTTTTCCTTCTTCTTCTTCTTCTGTCCCTCACTTCTCTCTTCTCCTGCGGGTCTCTGTTCTGCCCCCCCCCCCCCCCCCCCCCCCCTCCTTTGCACACCAGTTTACCTCCATTAATACTGCTCACATGGCTATCTTGAGAAAGTGAGAGAGAGAGAGAGAGAGAGAGAGAGGGAGAGAGTGCAGGGGGGAAGGGCCAGTGCTGGACTGGCAAGTGTGTGTGTGTGTGTGTGTATTTGTATGTGTGTCAGAGAGAGCGAGGGAGCGAGGAAGAGGGAGAACAATGTGCATAACTGAATTGCCAGTTACCGAGTCAGCGCGCGCGACAGAGCGATGTGAGTGGAGAGCGCGTGGCGCGAAGAGATAAGGAGATAGCGGAATAAACGCGGAGGATAAGTCACAGAGGCTCGAGTCGTCTCCCGCACATGAATGATTGTCCCCTGCAGCGGGGGAGGGCAGCGGCTTTCGTTTTATTATTTATTATTCTCGCCGTTTGAAGGCACTGTGCGAAACCGTTAAAACCGCAGGGAAACGCTCGCCCGGCTCTCTGGGCACCGGGAGAAAGGACAGTCGAAGACGAAGAAGCGCGCTACCAGTGACGTGGTCAAGGCAGAAAGTGACGAGAGCGAGGAAAAAGCAGCTCTTGTAATATTTGCCACGGATGGAGGAATTTAATTAGCGGTTTCGGGATGACCAGGACTCTCACGCGCTCTGGAGTCTGACGGGACCGTCTGTCTCGCTTTTTCTGGTCGCACGAGCCGGAGTCGTGACTGGGGCCGTGGGTTTGGCTGTGTAAATGTACAGAAATGTTTAATTTGAAACTCTTTCATTCATGGAAACCGGTCTTTTCTCTTTGTGGTCGCTTTTGCTTAATAACTGTCATCCCTTTAGATCGTCTAATCTAAACGATAGAAATGCATCAATTTCGTTTTTAATTGTTTATTCAAACGCATTCATTCGATCAAAAGCACTTGCCAGTTTTGATCAAGCGCCCGGCTCCGGTTAGAACGGGAAACCGTGCGCTCCATTTATGTAACAGGCTGCATGCCTCGCACTGCCTTTGCTGTCCGTTCCTGAACCGGAGCCTGACTCCGCGAGAGAGACTCGTGCTCCCGGGGGAAACGCCGTCATGTTCGTGTCCGTGTGGTATGCGAAGAAGATGGGCCGTCGCTTCATCAACAACGTGCGCAAGGCCAAAAAACAACGACAGCGCATGATGATGGTAGGCGTAATGTGTGTGTGCGCGTTTTAAATGTTGTTTGTTCTCTTCATGTGTGAGTGTGTGTGTGTGAGAGAGAGAGAGAGAGAGAGAGTGTGTGTGTGTGTGTGTGTGTAGCTGTTCAATAGAAGATGTAAGACACTACAGATATGCACATTGATCAGTTGTTAGTGGTTACAACAACTCCTCCGCCCCCATGTCCCTGTCCATGGTCCTGAACCGCATTCCTGAGTGTGACATGGAATTATATTAAACACAGTGTACTGATGACAACTGAAATGTTGAATATGAGTCCATATTATGTCTACTGTTTCAGTGGCATTAGACAAAATCCTCAAGAAAGACCAACATTTGTATAGCGTCCTTCATTTAAATGGTCATTTCTCTGAGATTGCCATGTCTGTGTTCAGAAGGCTGAAACAGGATGTGTAATGCGGATGCAGCACAGGTCTGCCTGCTCGCCCTGACGGCGGTGGGAACCGGATCATGTAATGAGAGACACATGTGCGTGTGTGTGTATCCCAGTGGCGTTTGGATCAAACAAACAAACAACAAAAAAAACCTTACGTAAACCACAGGAGTGTGAGAGCTCACGTCACATGGGCTCCCTGCAAATGTGTCAGTCTCTCTACCTCTACCTGTGTGTGTGTGTGTCACCTACCCAACAAGCACACACACACACACACACACACACACACACACACACACACTACCTGCCACAGCCAGGTATGTCTGCCCAGGACATTGGTGTCCTGCAGCGGAGAGCGAGCAGGATGGTTGTGTTCTCATGATAATATTAATGAGTCCTATACGTAAGGACCGCAGATGACCCAAGGCCCTATAGGAGTGGGCCGAGTGGTAGAGATGCTCTCAAAGCCATACCTGGAACATGATTAAGTCACCTCTTCATTTATGTTGTACATTTGGTCCAAAGAAAATGGGTTCTTATTTAGTAGTGTAAAGGACTAAGAGGTCCTAAGACATTTATAGTATTGTATTGGTTATAATCTTTTGAATATGCAGAATTGATTATAAATGTTGACACTGACACATTCACTTACTATTTTATACATGCACTGTTATGAAGTAAATCACTGTAAAATTGTACTATATTATGCCAAGATATGGCATAGTCAGGATTTTCAAGTTAAAATGGACTTTGACTAGTTCACAGCATTTCTGGTATTAGGACGGATGTACTGCACATGCCCCATTCAAAACCTGCTGTAATCCTAGACAGCTTTCCCTTGAAAACGTCTCCCGGTAAAGGCATGGTGTCAGGCCTTGTCCCTGGGGACAAAAAGTGTCATCCCTTTAAGTGCTGGAGAGCTCGGACCACGTGGGCGTAGCTCCCCTTTAATAAATCATGTTCTCTGAAAGGCGAAATGGTGTGGAAGGGTGTCTGTAGAAAATGGTTTTATTTATGAAGGAGAAAGTTTATGGAAGTGTGTGTGTGTGTGTGTGTGTGTGTGTGTGTGTGTTTGTGTGCATGTGTTCGCGTGGGTAGGGTTTCTGGATGAGTATATGTCTGGGTCTATACTAGGCTGTACACGCCATGTACTACAAGCATTGAAGGCAAAATGGTGCCTACTGTAGATGTCATACAAGGCAAGGCTTTTGGGTCATGTGTGTATGGTGAAAAGTGTATTATTTCTGTATGTGTGTGTGTGTGTGTGTGTCTGTGTGTTGTGTGGGGGAGGGGTTGTGGTGTATTCTGGCGTATTCATTTTATGGGCATGAGTAAGAGGCTTTTCAAGCTTCAACTGGAAATGAAGACTTTTAATCACAGTTCTCACACTCTCTCTCTCACTCTTTCTGTGTGTGTGTGTGTGTGTGTGTGTGTGTGTGTGTGTGTGTGTGTGTGTGTGTGTGTGTGTGTGTGGTGATAACATATGTCACTCTGATGAACCGCCTAAGGCCTGAACTTCTACACATGAGGAATGAACCTCCTCTCTTTCTTTGGCTTTTCTATCTATCTATCTATCTATCTATCTATCTATCTATCTATCTATCTATCTTTTTGTTCTCCTCCTTTTTATGTTAAGCACTTAGGTCTTGTGAGGCATGTGTTGGCCCAGCACCACAGATCTGATGTTGGCATGGTGGGCACCAGAACATGTTCACAGCCAGCATCCCAGAATCCCTGTGCCCTCTTTCTCTGCCCTCTCCCCCCTCAATTGCCCCCCTCTTCCTTCTGTTCATCCTCCTCTCTTTTATTCTCTCTTTCATTCTGTTTCTGTAACCTCCCAATTCCCTGTCTTGCTCTGCCATTCTCTCTCTTCCTGCCCTCCCTTCCTCCCTCTTGTACAGTCTTTCTCCTCCCTCTATTTCTCTTCTCATCCCTCTATTTCTCTTCTCCTCCCTCTATTTCTCTTCTCATCCCTCCTTTCTTCCTTAAGGCCTTGTTGTTCCAACTCGACTGTGTTTTGCTCTCCTGTCAGACTGGGGGAATGTGTTTGGGAGAAGGAGAGAGAGAAAAAGAGAGGGAGGGGAAAAAGGGAGAGAGGCTTTCATACAATATTTATACCTCTAAGTATAAACATAGTGGAGCCTGGCCCCTACAGGTCTTCAGACTGCCTCTATGCATTAATCCCCCTCTCAGGCCCGCGCTCTCTTTCTCTCCCTTACTCACTCTCTCTTCCCTCTCTCTCTCTCTCTCTCTCTTTCCCCTTCCTCCCTCCATTACTCTCTTCTCTCACTTAACTTTCCTCTCACCATCTCCTACTCTCTCTCTCTCTCTCTCTCTCTCTCTCCCTCGCTCTCTGTCTGAAGTGGTGTGGTCAGCAGGATCTTGCTCCCCAGTGGCTGTGAAACTCACTGCTTCCAGCCTTCAGCATAAGCAAAGGATGAGAGAAAGAGAGAGAGATAGAGAGAGAAAGAAGGTGAAAGAGAGAGAAGGATAGAGAGAGATGGAAGGAGCAAGAGAGAGCAAGTCCTCTGGTGCTCTGTCCTTTTGCACATTCCTAATGAGCACTTGTCTTATTCATGTACCTGACCGACCGTCTGACCCCAGTCATGATTACACATACCTACCAACTCACACACACACACACTCACACTCACACTCACACTCACACTCACACACACCATTACATGTGTGTGCGCACACACACACACAGACACACGCAGGATAATATTTTCAGCAGGTTTATTTCCTTTGGCTTCAAGCTTTTGCTGGCAAATGTTAGATTGTCCGCATGCCTTATGGTTCAGTGCGCACACACACATACACACACACACACGCACACACACACACACACACACACACACAAACACGCACACACAAACACGCACACACACACACACACACACACACACACACACACACACACACACACTCATCAGCTGCTTTTGCCCACCTCACTTACTTGCCAATGCATTCCCCTGGGCCATGACTAAAGCCCTTGGCCCCGCTCAGGTAAATGCGGAGTAGTGTCTCACTGTGACCTCTGTCCAGCAGCCCAGCGCTACCAGAGCAGACACAATCCCCTGCAGGACCACAACACGATGACGGATCAGACTCAGAGTCACACACACACACACACACACACACACACACACACACACACACACACACACACACACACACACACACTGTTGTGTACACTTACTGCTGCTGAGCATACATTCATCTCTGGTTAAGAGAATATTTTGGGCCCTTTAGCACAGTAGTGTGCAGGTAACAGGGACATAGTCAGGTATAGAGTATAGAGTTACATATAGCGTAGCTTGCTGAATTCCATTTATCTCTACTTATTCATTTGTATTGTGATTTGAACACATTAACAGGCAATCATAACAGAAGTCTTGTTTCGCATTCTTTTGCGTTGTTGGTAGCCAACATCTGATGCACAGACAGAGCTTCAACATTTAGACTAAAGCTTCCATCTACTCCGGCTCAATGAAGATGAGCGGAACGAATAAGCTCAGGAACCTTCTAGAACTGTGAGCCGACTGAAGTGGATATTAGGTTGTAAGGGTGTGTCAGCCCCAGTAATAAGATTGTGGTTTGGAGTGCTGTGAGGAGTACTCTCTCTGTCATCTCCTATATCTCTCTCTTTCTCTCTCTCTTTCTCTCTTTCTCTCACACACACAGACACATACACACACTCTAGACCCTTGGAGAACCATAAGAAAGCTTTACGACCACGCTGGGATTGAAGAATATGCATGATTGCATCTCCGGAATAATCACAAGTCTGTGTAAATTTCCTTTAGGAGTTCTGGCCCTGCAGGGAAATATCCTCTCATCTCATTATGGCAGAGTTGGAGATGGTGAGCCTGAGCCCGACTGCCAGAGGAGAAACTGCACAAATGTCAGAGCTGTGCAGTCGCCTGCATTTGATCAAATGACATTTCAAATGCAGATCGTTTGCAGGGAGACTACGAAGCATTCTTCTTTGTTTGCTCTCCTCTGAAAGTAACTTGTGCGGCGTTGATTGGACAGTAGGTCTGTTATGAGGGCAAGCTAACAATGTTCTGCCGTTCATGTTTGCCTGGATGTTTTGGGCCATTTGGTACTGAGGTATTCTTTCTTTCTTTCTTTCTTTCTTTCTTTCTTTCTTTCTTTCTTTTTTTTTCAGGTTTCTTTTTAAAATTTCCCTTTCTATCTATCTATTAGCAGTGTGCATACAAATATAAAATATTCGAACAACCAACAGTGTTATTCGTTTATTGTGAACACTTGTGTACACTTACTGCTGCTGAGCTTACGCTCATCGCTGGTTAAGATAATATTTTCGATCCTTTAGCACAGAACAGCAACAGAGGACATAGTCAAGTCAAGACGGGTGGAGTAGTGTAACCTACCATAAGCTATCTCATAGTATAGAGTTACATATAGCGTAGCTAGCTAACAAATTTGTTGCATAAAACAGAACAAGGAAAACACAAAAGTGTCTCCCATGAACTGTTTATTGTGATTACAACATTAACAGTGATGTGCTAGCAGAAGTTCTACCATGGCAACTGCTATGCTATGCTATACTATGCGATGCTATGCTGCTGTGGTAGCACAGCTTACACCATGATTCTGTGCGTTATAGAATAACCGAATAGGGATATTCATATTTGTGTAGTATATGTCGACTATTCGACTATCCGTGCACAATCCCTACTATCTATCTATCCATCTATCTATCTATCTATCTGTCGTCTTTCTCTCTCTCTTTCTATCTCTCTCTTTGTCCATGCTTGGCTTTCTAAGTAATGACCCCCAACTGAAAGTCGACAGACTGCTGCACGTGAGCGCCTTGGCAATAGTATGCACAGTTACGACCAATTCGCTGCACCCGTCCTTGGACTCTGTGTGTGTATATGTGTGTGTGTGTGTGTTTGTGTGTGCATGTGTGTGTCTGTGTCTGACATTTAAATTAGCACGTATTCAATTAGAATAAGCTTTTATCATAATCAGCTTAGCATGGGGGAAGCTGGTAGATATTTGACTGTCTACCAATGTAGCGGCATATCAAAACGTGCGATCAGTGATTGGGCAAGGTCATGAGGGTTTAGTCCCGTACCAACTAATTTTTTTCTTTTCAATAACCGCCGTTATCACGCATCATTGCTTGGTTCAAGGGCAGTTTTTAATCACATGCATCACAAACATAAGAGATTAGCAGCATGATATTATCATAGCCCAGGTCTGTGGTTGTGACCCTGACAACTAGTCAGTGCTGTGCTGTGTGAGTGAGTGCCTGTTTGCAGTCAGTCGGATTGAATAATCCATATGACTTGTGTGGAGCACACTGGGGCGACGGCAGGAGTCTTCTTCAGTGTAGCCTGAGGGAGTGCGGGGGGGGCAGTGTTTGGTCCTGTCTTGAAAATGGCAGTGGGGTTCTGTAAATGTAAAGTGTGTGTGTGTGTGTGTTTGAGAGGCTAAACATCTGCCATTC
>NC_055974.1:2995937-3005937 GCF_018492685.1 Alosa sapidissima | reverse complement strand
ACTATGTGTTTAGAGTTGTGGCGCTGTAATGGCTCTGTGTCTACATGCCTGATGTGTCTCCATCCCGGCTCCTGTTTACTCAAACCGTTTTTATCCGGCTTGTTTGTAGAGTGGAGAGGAAGGAATGGTCGCGAAAGTCCAAAGAACGGGCTGGCCAAGGTTTGTAAAATACTAAAAACATACACACACGTCTACAAGCATGCATGTTTGTGCGTGCACGTGCACACTCACACCAACTTAGACACACCCACACATATTTACCTGAAAAGGTGCCCTTTTGTGTGTATTTGTACGCAGGGAGAGATGACTACATCCAGAGCTATGAGGCGGTCACTCAAATAGAAGGTAAGGAGAGGCATCATGTTAGTTTGTAACAATACACCAATGTATTTATTTACCAATGTATTGATTTCTATTAGGTCTTTAGACTGTATCATTTGGACATATTTTCATTTAGACACATTTTATCCTTCCAGTATAGCAGCATAGCAGTATAGCAGCATAACAGCATAGCATTATAGCAGCATAGCAGCATAGCGCATGTAATCGAGAAAAGATACTACAGTATATGTTGCATTGGACAGCAACCTAATCATAGAATAGTATATACATGGTGTGATAGAAAGGTTTGTCAAACGGCACAATGATGCATTGCAGTGG
Organism: Alosa sapidissima; assembly: GCF_018492685.1. Taxonomy (NCBI): domain Eukaryota; kingdom Metazoa; phylum Chordata; class Actinopteri; order Clupeiformes; family Clupeidae; genus Alosa; species Alosa sapidissima. Next base: position 3,005,277 of record NC_055974.1, on the reverse strand, counting down.
TCAGAAATGTACTGAAATCTCATCCACTTTGTAATCTTCTGCCGTGTGATGATTCTGTGATGTGTGTGTGTGTGTGTGTGTGTGTGTGTGTGTGTGTGTGTGTTGTGGTCTTCCAGTGCACTACGCCCGCCCCATCATCATCCTGGGCCCTACTAAGGACCGCGTCAACGACGACCTGCTGTCAGAGTTCCCTGACAAGTTCGGCTCCTGTGTCCCACGTGAGTTGCCACCGCTGCAGCAGAGTTGACCTACCGCATGTTTGACCTGTTACCATAGCAACTCATGACACCCTTACACAGACATGGACCATCACTGCACCAAAAAATGGCCATTACACTATCTCTCTCTTTCTCTCTCTCTCTCTTTCTCTCTGTGTTTAAAGGATGGGGGTGGGTTGTTGTGTCAGGGGGAATGATTTTAAAGGTGTGTGTGTGGGGGTGGGGGGGGTCTTTTTAGTTGGTGGGATGGGCCTTGTAGTTAGTTGTGGGTCTTGTTTTGGGGTGTTGTAATCTTTTAATAGTGTGAGGGTGTATGCCAGTGGTATGATGTTGGAGTATTAAAACCTCTTTATTTCTTTCTGTCTCTCTTCCAGATACGACTCGGCCGAAGAGGGACTACGAGGTGGACGGGCGGGACTACCATTTTGTGTCGTCGCGGGAACAGATGGAGAAGGACATCCAGAGCCACCGCTTCATCGAGGCGGGCCAGTACAACAGCCACCTGTACGGCACCAGCGTGCAGAGTGTCAGGGAGGTGGCTGAGCAGGTGAGACACAGACGCACGCGCACACACACACACACACACACACACACACACACACACACACACACACACACAAGCGCGCGCGCACACCCACAGACATGCACACACACACACACACAGACATGCACGCACGCACACACACACAAACACATACACACACACACATGCACGCACGCACGCACACACACACACACACACACACACACACATATATACGCACGCATACGCACACACACACACACACACATACATACACACACACACACACACACACACACACAAGCACGCATGCATGTATGCACACATACACACACGCACACACGCAAACTCACACACAGACACACACACACACACACACACACACACACACACACACACACACACACACACACACACACACACACACACACATACACACACACACATAATGAGGTATAGGCTCTGAAAGCAGATCAACTGAACTCTCTTTCTCTCTCAAATTCAAATTTTCAAATGCTTTGCACTTTATTTCAAATCCAAAGGTGCTTTATTAACATGACTGTTTGAGTACAGTGTTGCCAAAGCTACTGTTACACATAACACAGTAGTATCACAAAAGAAAGAAAATAGAGATACACCATTGTGGGTGTAAACCACCTCTCTCTCTCTCTCTCTCTTTCTCTCTCTCTCTCTCTCTCTCTCCCTCCCTCCCTCTCTCTCCCTCTCTCTCTGTGTCTACAGCAAGGGAAGCACTGTATTCTGGACGTGTCTGCTAACGCTATCAGGAGACTGCAGGCCGCACAGCTCCATCCCATCGCCATCTTCATCAGACCCACCTCCCTGGAGAACATACTGTAAGCATCAGGAATGTGTGTGTGTGTGTGTGTGTGTGTGTGTGTGTGTGCGTGCGCGCGTGTGTGTGTGTGTGTGTGTGTGTGTGTGTGTGTGTGTGTGTTTGTGTGCGTGCGTGCGTGCGTGCGTGCGTGTCCTCACAGTAAGCCATCCTACCACTGATACCATATGTAGCAGGAGAGAGCGGTCATCTCACCAGGTCTCTCACCCAGATCTCTAGGGTGCCAAACCTGCAGCTTGACCGCAGTGCTAAATACTTCCGGTTTTGAAACTATACGTGGCACGGAATTGTGGGTAATGCAGTTCGTTTTTGGTTACATTCATTGCCCAAAGTTGTCAAATGACCTCATTACCCATACATCTATTGCAACTTAACCATGTGACAACTTGCAATCGGTCGGCTTTTGTTTTTCGAAATCCAGCGCGAAATTAAGCATTTATAGCATTCCTAAACAGCAACGATAGTCTGTAGAGTAGCCTTACCTTTGATGAAGGGATTTCCTTAATGGTAAATAATAATTTGGCCCTTGCTGCTAAAACGATGCATAAATTATTAGCCAATGATTTTGTTCATATTCACTCAGACTTGTGGCATTTTAGGTTTCTGCATTAGGTCTACTGTTGGAACAAAATGAGCCCACAGAGTTCATGGATTTGTAGGCCTATTTTATTCTTGTAGGGTAGGCTAGGCCTATATGAGAAAAGGCTAAGAGTGTCTTAAGAACTGTTTTATTTTATTTCGGTATTGTCTTACCTCAACAAGGCTACAGCTCCATGAAAACAATCAGATATAGATAGATAGATAGATAGATAGATAGATAGATACTTTATTGATCCACAGGGGAAATTCAAGGTCTCAGCAGCAGCATACATACAACACAAACACATTCTTTAACAGCAGAAAGAGTAATTAAAGTATATAATATAAAAACACAACTAAGCAGTAAGGACAGTAGAAGATAAAGAATATGCTAAATATACTAAAATACAAATTATACTAACACTTAATACAATATATAAAAATATACTAAAATACAAATTACAAAAATACAAATTATACTAACACTTAATCTAAATCAATTCTAAAAACAGTATCCACATAGTGGTGATTAATAAATCAGAGGCACTTGCATGACTGAGGCAGGGACTGAGCCTGTGATTCTCTGTGCATAGTAAGGTATGGTAAGGTGCTCTAAGGTGCTCTGTGTGAATGAGTGTCATGGTGGTAGTGCAATGGTGATGGCGGTCATGGTGATGATGGTGCAAATGAGTAAGTCAACAGTGCAACAATGCAGAAATAAATATATAACTCTAGAAAATCTGTAAAGTCTATAAAAATAATTTTTTATAGACTGTAAAGTCTATAAAAATGTATTTTTATGTTGTATTTGGCTGCTGTGCTTTACTGAAATGTAGATTATTCTTTTTTCATTTCAATACAGTATATGAAACAAACCTCAGTTTAGATAATCATATTCACACATTTTGTTGTCTAATTGACAACCATGACCATGATAATTGATAATATAAAATGAATGTGCACCAAATTATAAAAATCTTTCAGAATGCTTTCCATTCTTGAACTGCATCAAATTGCATTGAATCGCATCGCATCGAATCGTACTGAATCGTTTTTTATAAACATGTATCTTTTCTTGTATCGAATCGTGCCCATGTATCTAGATGCGAATCGTATCGTCTTTTACATGAGAGATTCACACCCCTAATATATATATATATTATATATGTGGGTATGTTGCATTGCAGGGACATTAATAAGCGCCTGACGGAGGAACAGGCGAGGAGAGCTCTGGACCGTGCCATCAAGCTGGAGCAAGACTTCATCGAGTGTTTCACAGGTACACACACACACACATACACACACACACTCATTTGATATACTCAAAAAACCCTAAAATCGCATGCACATGACTCACTCACACACTCACTCTCATACACACACACACACACACACACACACACACACACACACACACACACACACACACGAACGCACATTAATGGTGTGCCCCTGTCTGTGTTTCCGTGCAGCCATTGTGGAGGGTGAAAGCTTTGAGGAGATCTACCACCGCATCAAGTCAGTGATCGAGGACCAATCAGGGCCTTACATCTGGGTGCCCACGCGAGAGAGACTCTGAGGAGACAGAGGAGAAAGAGTGAAAGAGGGGGACAGAGAGAGGGAAGGAGAGAGAGAGAGAGAGAGAGATAGAAGGGAAAGAACATGAGATGAAAGTATGATAGGAAATAAGTCATAGAAAGACACACAGGCAGAAATGATTCTGTCTGTTATTTGCCTTCCAGATGCTCTGTCTTTCTCTTTCTCTTTCTCTGTCACTCTCTTTGCTGTGTTTTTATTCTGGACACTGTCCCTCCCTCTCTCCGAATGTCACTCGGCACCGTCACCCTGGTCCATTTTGGTAAAATGGACACAGAAACTAATTCTCTGTCTGGACATTCTGACAGAGTGACCCAAATATGAAGAACTGATCTGATCGAGGACAGAGGAGCGGACTGTGTGCCCGTGCAGGGCGAAGAGGAAGGGGGGAGGAAGAGGAGGAACGAGGGAGTTCTGTTTTCACACTGTGGGCGTCTGGATTAAAGAGGAAGATCTTATTGCAGGACGGAGAAGACTTTGTGTTGGAGAGCGTGTGAGCTGGCCAAACACATGTACACACGTAAAATGGTTATATGCTACATGCCAGCGCGCGCACACACACACACACACACACACACACACACACACACACACACACACACACACACACGTACACAAAAATACTTACATAGCAACACACTCTCATACAAATACTTTTATTCACCCACACACACACACACACATACACACTACAAGTCTATATGTCTGTGAACTGAAGAGAGGTGACCAACAGCAAGGACAGACAAGTACAAAGACTTCTGTGATGATGTGTGTGTGAGAGAGAGTGTATGTGTGTACTGTATGTGTTTGTATGTATGTGCATATAGCCCTTTGTAGATTCTCATATATTTGATGTATGTATTTGAATTCAAATGCAGAAAAAAGCATATATATATATATATATATATTTGCAGTGTGTGTGTGTGTCTGTGTGTATGTGTGTGTGTGGTTGGATGTGTGCATCTTTTGTACAGTCTTTGAGGAGGGGCTTGGTGCTCTCTTAATGAAGGAATCCTGGGAGGGTACGATGGCCTGGAGAGGTGAAAAGAGTCCAGCTGGAAAAGGCGAGAGGCAATATGACATCAGAGGAGCACAGTGCACTTTACTGAGACTCTCTCCCTCTAGACCTAACACACACACACACACACACACACACACACACACACACACTCCACAATCTCTCCAACACACACACACACACACACACATGGCCTTTCTACTAATGTCCTCAGCACTTCTCTTCCCTTCCACTTCCTTCTGAGTGGTGTGTGTTTGTGTGTGTGCGCGTGTGTGTTGTGTGCGTGTGTGTGTGTGTGTGTGTATATGTGTGTGTGTGTGTTCAAGCAAGCTCCCAGTTTTTCCATCCAGATGATTTTGTGTAGGGCTATTGTTTACACACTAGACATGGAGGGACAGAAAAAGAAGGGACAGAGAGAAAGAATGAAGGAAAAGAAAAGTGAAATAAACAAGCAAAGAAAGGACAGGAGAAGGGAGAGAGGAACATGGAGATGTACACATGTACACCTCTACAGAGGAACACAAAAAACTGTTCATTCTTTTCGTTCTACAAATCTAATCTACAATACTAGAGTATTACAGGTGAAAATATCCTGAAATTATGACGTATGACATATTATGTTAATGAGATGTAATATTTACTTGTTGGGTGGGACGAGGGGACATTATGTTGAGTGTGTGAGTGATCTGGTAGGTTTTGGTGCAAAATATTGTTTCATTTGGGTCTTTACTCCTTTCTTTATGAATTTGTTTTTATGAGTAAAAAGGCCTGAAGGGCAGGAGAGGAGGTAGACCTTATTTATTGATGAGTATTTATTTTTTTGAAAATGTATTTATTAATTTATTTATAATTTTTGCTTATTGACTGCAGCTGATGGAGTGAGGTGAGGAACAAGACAGGGAGAAAGATGGAGAGAGAGAGGATTTTTTTTTTTAAATCTTGTAGAGCACGACAAGTTTGTAAATGTCTGGATGATGATGATGATGATGATGATGATGAGGATAATTCTGTACATAGAAATGTGTGTTGGACTGTATGACTCTTAAAGGGGCTTTAACACTCATCTTTATCAGGGCAACAAAAAAACACAAGACATACTCACACACGCACACTCACAGAACTCACACTACCGACATATGTACATCGCTGCCTCGCTACAGGACTACGTTTCCCATAATCCATTTATGCTCAGTGGATCCATAGGCATATCAGGGGTTAGGTTGTGACATTGAGTTGCTATTTTAAGCACACATATACAGAACCACACTCATTATTGGCTGTACATTATTTATAAAAAAGGGTACTATAACCTTGAAATACATACAACACACACACACACACAAACACGTGCAAACACAAATATGCACGTCATTACACAACTATCACACGACAACACATCAACTGATAAGTGCACACAAATACTAACCATTTTCATACTTATAAAGACATTCATTATTAAATAAAAAATGAAAAATAAAAACATACATACACACACAGGGTATTACTGAGGTTTTCGTATGTTTCATATCGTTGTTCCCTCCACCCTGTTCAGTTGCTAGAAGCTTCTGTCACCTGACATGACTCAACTCCTGAGGCCCAGGAGAACAACTTGAAGGGTTGTCTCACACAATCGCCTGTTGTAAATTAGCTATAAAATATTGAAATAATGAATTACATTAAAATGTTTTATGAAGAAATGTGTGAGTGGATTTGCTTCATTTATGCATGTTCACCACCTTACATCATTTTGGTTTTACATGTTTCCATACATATCTGGCTGCATACTGGTTGTAGGTTCTGGAATGTATTTATACTGTTTGACCACTAGAGGGTACTGTTCATAAAATGTTGATCAAATCCAGTTCATCTCCACTCTACCTTTTCATCCCATTTCTTCTCTCCATTCCCTTCCTCTCTCACAGTCACTCTTTTGAAACCATCTCTCTATTTATGTATGCTTCTCTGTCCCCCTCTCTCTCCCTCCCTCTCCTGTAATGCCCCATTGTTTATTTTGTCCTCTGTTATATTACATCCTTATCATAGCCCACCCCTCTCTCTCTCTCTCTCTCTCTCTCTCTCTCTCTCTCTCTCTCTCTCTCTCTCTCTCTCTCTCTCTTCATTGCTGTTGCTCTTCTCTTTGTGCTGATGTTTTTTTCCCTTTTTACCATTCTTTGTCTACCACCCTCTTCCTCTGAGGAAGTCACTCCACAAAGCCGCTTCCTCTAACGTGTGTGTGGCTGTGTGTGTTTGTGTAGGTCAGTGTCCTTACTGTTTAATCCAACCTTTCTATGTGTGTGTTTGTGTGTGTGTGTGTATTTGTTGTTCTTTTACCAACATAATTGTCTTTGTGAGCATGTTTGGTAAGACTTTTAGGTAAGATATTTGATACATGTGTGTGCTTGTGTAAGCATTGTGTGTGTGTGTGTGTGTGTACTTGTGTGTGCAGGGGTGAAATGGAAAAAGTGAGACAGACAGAAACACATGTTGCACTAATTGATTTCTCACACTAACATGGTGGAACTGCACAAGTGTGTGAGTGTGTGTGTGAGTGCTAGTGAGTGAACAGTATTATCAGTAGTGTAAGGGGAGCAAATGGACATAAAGTGAAAATGTTTTGTTTTACATGTAAAGATCCTTCAGAGTGCTGAACTCTTTTAGTCTTTTCTAGTGTGTGAGAGAGAGAGAGGGTTAAACTGGAAGCCAGCCATGTGTAAGACCAAAAACACTGCTGAATTTTCTACCCTGACTGTTACTTGGATGTTGTGAAACCATTTTACCCATACCGGCCCACATCAAAGCAGTGTGTGTGTGTGTGTGTGTGTGTGTGTGTGTGTGTGTGTGTGTAAATCACCAGTGGAAAATACAATTTTACACAAAGCGGACAGACGTCTGTAATGGCAGGAGGGGTGAAGAATGGACTGATCAGGTTTCCCCTCGCTCTCCCTCTTTCCCTTCCTCCCCCTCTTTCTCTTCTTTTTCTTTCAGTTGCTTCTTTCGTTCACTCTCCTCATCATCTCATCATCATCATCTACTTTTACCACCTAATCTCTTAAATGTTGAGTCTGGTATATATATCCTCACACAAACATACCCTCATACATACATACACACACACACACACACACATGCAAACACACAGGCACACACACATGCACGCACAGTGGAAAGAATGTCTGTTAGGGTGTATATGCCCTTTCCTCCCAATAGGCACTTAAATTTGACCCTAAACTACCTACCATGCCCTTCGCCCCCCATGCACACACACAGACACACGCTGAAACACACACCCCTACAGGCACACACGCACACATACGAACGCACACACACACACACACACACCCCTTTAAAAGACTGCTTACTGATTTGCGCTGCATTCCAAACCACAAACCTGGGAATTCAATTAAAACAGCAGCCGCTCCGCAACTCTCCTCTTTCTTTCCCTCCCGTTTTCCTTCTCTTCGTCCCTCCATCGCTCACTCTCTCTCTCATCATCCCTCTCTCTCTCACTCCATCTGTCTCCTGCACCCTTGCAATACTTTCACCAGATCCCTTTTCTTTTCTTTGGTTTTTTTCCCTTCTCTTCTCCCTGTCCTGTCTCCTGCCTCCATTATATATGAAAGGGGTCCATTCACATGACAGCTTTATCTCTACGCTCATCCCTCTCTCCTCTCGTCCGCTGGGCTGTCTCTGTCTGCCTTTATCTCCCACTCAGAGCCAGAGCTCTTAGAGCTGGACTCCTGATGACCACACACACACACACCTTCAGATTATACTCACACACACACACACACACACACATTTGCTCACTCACTCATAATATAAACTCAGATTCAGGCAAATAAAGAGCCACACTCACACACATACTAAACTTACACGCTTTTAGATGTGCTCTCGGTTCATGCCTTGCCTTGTCTGTCTCCTGCTGCTTGCCCTCCCTTCATCTTTCCTCTCTATCCCTCACTATATGCTCCCTCTTTCTCTTTCTCTCTGTTCCTCTCATCTTCTCTCATATCTCCCTGAAAGCTTTTCTGTTTTTGGAGATATCATACTTTGTAGCACTGATCTCTCTCTCTATCTAGTGTGTGTGTGTGTGTGTGTGTGTGTGTGTGTGTGTGTGTGTCTGTGTGTCTGTGTGTGAGTTTGCGTGTGTCTGTGTGCGCGTGTCTGTGTGTGTCTCTGTGTGTGTATGTGTCTGTGTGTGTCCATGCATTTGTTCTTGCTCAGTTTGGATCAATCATATTTATGATCACTTGACACGCATTAACCTAAGCCGATCATTATTTGCTCTGATCAATATAAATAATGAAATGGACATTGGGGATGTGCTTAACACTCAGTGGGACAGTGTCAGAACATTTAAAAACACTAACACACACACACACACACACACACAAAAAGGACAGCTGTGCTTGAGAGAGATAAAGGTGTGTGTGTGTGTGTGTGTGTGTTCATAAATGAGAGAAAGACTTTAAGAGAGAGAAAGACTATAAGACTAAATGAGAGACAAAACTATAGATAGACATGTAGAAACAGAGAGAATTTAAAACCTTTCT
>NC_055974.1:2980937-2990937 GCF_018492685.1 Alosa sapidissima | reverse complement strand
GATTAATATCATGCCATTATGTTGTTTAGAACACACTTTGAAATAAAGTTTTCACCTTACAACTTTGCTGATAACATTTCAAATAAATGCCAGTTAGTATTATTATTATTGATATTGTGTAACGTATAGGCTACTGTTGATGTTGTTTCATAGCCTTTAGCTTGTGTGTAGTTAGGCCCACTGCTAGATTTTGACAGGAGCTTGTGATATCGCTTTAAAGTAAGCTACTTGGGCTCACGCAAGCTGTCAAACACTGTCCATCCACTCGCCTATGTGGTGCACCCCTCTGGTTTATACATCCAGTGTTTATGTTAGCTAACTGTATCTGGATGTTAGAGGTTAGAGATGGCGCATGACATGCAGTGATGCCTCGTATTAAAAAAATAAAAACGCTATTTAAGCACCGAAATGAGGCACCGAAATCCACGTTTCCACGCAGTTACTACCGTTTGCGTCGGCACCGGTGCCATATTAGAACCGTGTTTCGGTGCCCAACCCTATTTACAAGCAATAGTTGTTGCCATTACCAACAACTATCCTACAGCTATTTCAGATCATACAATCAGAGTCTTTCAAAGCACTGCATGGTTCATTCTGATCACAAAGGTTTTCTGGAATGCTATTCAGGTATGTAGAACACACACACACACACAGACACACACACACACACACACACTAATAAAAGCACTCTTTCACACACACACACACACACACACACACACACACACACACACACACTAATAAAAGTACTCTCTCTCTCACACACACACACACACACACACTGACCCAGACCTGCACAATGTGCACCTCTCTTCCCCCTGAACAGGTGTGCCGGTCACACAAAAACACACAGTGAGGGAACGACAGATTCCATGTCCCTCATTCTTCCTCATGAAAGAGAGCAAGGACAATGACCTGAACCCTTGGGAGGAGAGAGGGAGAGAGAGAGAAAGAGAGAAAGAGAGGGAGAGAGAAGACCAAGGGGCACATGGGAAAGGAGAAAAACATGTTACCTTATTCCCAGCCAGAGCTTGGACAACAGAACAAGGGAGTGACAGAGCGATAGAAAGAGAGGGAGAGAACATAAAGAGTAATTATAAAGGAGTGAACGATTCATATCTCTCTCAGATAAAACAGCTGGGACATGTGAGTGGAGCCAGTGCGACACCAATAACACCCTCGATACTGTGCATAAACGTGGAGCACCTGTCTTTGATACAGTGGCTAGCATGGAGCATTGACAGAGAGAGCGAGAGAGGGGGGGGGGGGGGGGGAGGGAGAGAGACCAAAATGACAGCTGCACCTATACTCTGTTTCACATCCACCAGAGCTGTGCATGCTGAAATTAAAATATGAATGAAAACTCCATCTTGCTCTCCCTCTCTCTTCCAATGTCCCCTTATCTCTTACACTCCCTCTTGTTATCCTCTCTCTCTCTACATTCTCTCTGTACTCCCCCCTTTCTCTTTGCCTCGTCTGATTTCAATTCAGTGCTTAACTAGCATGAAGTGCATCACTGTGCTGCTGTTGCCAACGCAATGACATTGAGATATTCATGACTAATGTTGCCATGACATAAATGATCGTTTCATGTTCACTCCCTCTTGAATTTCTCTCTCTCTTTTTCTACACAGACACACACACACGTCACATGCATGTACACACATTCACACACACACACACACACACACACACACTAACACACCCTCTCTCTACATTATTAATACCCCTGCAGGTCTCACATCAAAGTCTCCACTCCTCCATTTCCTCTCCTCTCTTTCCTCCCTCATTCCCCCTCCTCCCTCTCTTCTACTCTCTGTTGACATAAACCCAGTCCCCTCTGTCTGCAGCAACAAGAGCTTGCACTTGTTCCTTTTTGTTCACTTTATTTCACTCGTTCTTTCCCTCTCTCCATCTGCCTTATTCTCTCTGTTTTGTCTATCTTCCCTTCCCCTCTCTCCCTTTCCACCTCTTTCTCTTGGTCCCTATCCCCCTCTCTGCCTCTCCCTCTCTCCACCTCATTCTTTTCATCTCTCATCCAATGAGTCATGCTATTTGGTTTGTCAACTTCATCCCTGCCAAACGACCCCCCCCCCCCCCTCCCCCTCCCCCTCCCCATACACACACCATCTCAGCCTCCTTTTCCTATTTGGTCTCCATGGCAACCGAGGGTCCTGTGGGTATATCACAGTGTTATGTGAGAATATCCCTTTTAATTCTCAATTAATATTCTGTGACAAGGCCATAGATTGAGAGAGAGAGGAAAGAGAGAGAGAGAGAGAGAGAGAGGAAAGAGAGAGGGAGAGAAAGAGCAGGGGAGGGGAGGGAGGGGAGAAGAGTAGAAAGGGGGTCACTAGTGCTGATGGCCCCATCATTCTCTCTCCCGGCTTTGTGTAAATGTTTAGGCCATGTTGTCTCGTCACTGTTTATGTCAACGTCAAGAGGAACCTATGGAGACATAAGAGTGTATGCATTTTCTCTCAGGGTGAGTTTAGGTGTGTGTGCCTGTGTGTGTGTGTCCACCATCTCATTTGCTGCTCTGGAACCTTTCTCACTCCCATGTGCCTTAGCATTGTAACTGATGTAGAGGACTTACCACAAGAGCCTGAGGCTACATCCCTGTGTTCCCATGTTCATTTCAAAACTAATACAATCTCTGCCCACGCACGTCTGCAATTACGGAACCTTGGCCACACAGGACACCTGACGCATGGATCACATGACCATTCACACAAACCACATGACCATTCATGCAATTGTCAGCATCGCCAGCTAGTAGTGGAAGTCAAAGTGATCCATGGGGATGTCAGACTGGCAAAGTCCATTCAGGAAGTGAGCATGGGTTTCTGCCAGGGCTTCGAACCAGAATTTGTCTTCATTTGGTTTGTTCCGAGCATAATCAGTATTTTAACGTTTCCGGTTTAGCGTTCCACCTTAAAATTACTGTTCCCGAACCAAATAAAAAAAAAAATGTTATGTAGGGCTATGTGACAACAATATTCCGATTGCATAACAATGTCTAGACTATCTGTTTTGCATACAGACTGGTTGGTTTCAGGGTCAAACAAAAAATGCTGCCGCATTGGATTTTCTTAATGCCTTCCCATCTAAGCACAAATGTTGAAATGAGAAACTATGTATTTCTAATGCTGCAGTTAACTAGCCTGGAAAAATCCAAACTCATTCACAAAGTGAATAGAGTCTGGTGACTCGGTTGGGAAACATTTGCAACACCTGCATCACAATGGGTACTAACTTTGAAATCATTGGTCCAGCCTTACCAATTAAATTGATCAGAGATTCCTAACGTTACTTCCTACTTCGCCTAAACTTTACAAACTGACAATAAACAGCATCAACAGTTAGGAAACAATGTATGTGGGTCTGCCTTTGCTGTAAAAAAATATTTTTTCAAATCAGCATTGTTTTCAGATGTTTGCAGATAAAAGCTGGAATTTTTCAATGATTTCCAAAATGTTCAGTTTCTGGAGCTCCAAAATTCCGGACTAGTGTTGATGAGAGGCACAAACATAACAAAAACCAGAGGCTCTCTCTCTCTCTGTCACACAGTATTCTCTCTCTCTTTCTCTCTCTCTGTCACACACACATGCAGTATTCTCTCTCTCCCTCCCTCTCTCTCTGTCACACACACACATGCAGTATACACTCTCTCTCTCTTTCATGTGCGCTCTCTTTCACATTCACACACACACACACACACACACAGGCATGCACAAACACTCATCCTCTCTCCTCTACACACACAAAACCATTCTCTCACATACATACTGCAACTCACTAAACTCTTCCAAAACTAGTTGGTGTGTGCTTGAGGATGATCAGTGCATCTGTGTGAATGATGTTCAGACCTGGACTGCTAACTTCAACAGCACGTGTGGATGAAGGTTAATACACACAAACACACACACGCACACACACACACACACACACACACACACACACACACACACACACACACACACACACACACACACACACAAACACACACACACACACACACACACAAAGAGAGAGAGAGTAGTACAAGCCCTCCTCTCTCCCCCATTGCTACTGTGGTGTTAAGCTGTTGTGCTTTTTCACACTCCCAGCACCACTTCACACCTCCACACTTTTTACCACTATTTTATATCCTCTGAGAAACATACCGGTGTGTGTGTGTGTGTGTGTGTGTGTGTGTGTGTGTGTGTGTGTGTGTGTGTGTGTGTGCGTTAATGTTTCAGGAGTTTCACCAGATATCTACCAGTCTCTGAAACACCCAAACTAACATTCTCTGTCTCTGTATGTCTGTCTTGTTGTCGCTGTCTGTCTGTGTCTCCCTATCTCTGTCTCTTTTACAAACAAACATGCAAGTCAAGTTACACCCCTAAACACACAGCGAGAGAGAGTCAAAAGAACAAAAGAATCACAATGACAGTAGAACTCACTCTCCACAATACACAAACTCCACACGAGAAACAAATCTAAACAACCAAACCCAGCCCATGGTAGACATTAAAACCCGCTCCTCCTCAGATACAAGTGGTGTGCTGCCGCTGATGCAATGCTTAGAATCCCCTTTCAATACACAGTGTCACACAGCTAAGATTAGAGAGGGAGGGGTATATCTGCTTGTTAACTTATCTTTCATATCTGTGAATGTCCTACACTCTTCCTCTCAATACACAGAAAAAAATGTGCTTACAGAGCACAATTGAAACAAAGAAGGATGAGTGAGTCTGTGAAAGATGACTGAAGGATATGTGGTGTACATTTGCTTTTGTTAAACTCCCTGGATACTGTGTAATTTTCATATCAATGAAAAATTATGTATGTTCGTCAGTCCTTAGCTGCTTGTTGAAATACACCAACGTCAGCCTATTACAGTGAGGTTTCGCCCTGTTTCGCCCTTCGACTCCCTTCAGTTTGTACAATTCATCCAGTGACCGCTAGGGGGAGTGAAAGAGTCCTGGAGACTGCCCTGTTAAGCGAGTGGCTCTTGAGTAGGCCCTTGTATTTTAAAGCATGCTCTCACTCACACGGGACTGGATCTCCATGGCATCTAAATCCCACTTCACGCATATAAAGGTTCAGTGGGCAATCGAAACAGCCCATCATCGCTCTTGAGGGAGATTTTCTCCTGATCCTTCTAGAATGAAAAGCCCTCAGCAGTCTTTTTCTGGATTAAAATTTGGTTTTCAGGCTGTGTTTATACATGCCCGCTTCTGCTGTGTAAAATAAGACGATGGAAAATAATATATTTAGCTTTCAACCAATGGCCTAGACCTACAACATGAACCGGTGACGTAGCCCGAAATATACATGTAATGAAGTATCTGCCAGCTCGTGAATAGAGGAGAGGACGCGGTGTTTCTCATCGAAATAAAAGCAGGTATCGGATAACCATCACCTCCGGTTACTCATGACAACTACCTGACGAGCGCGGGATTTCAATGGAAGCTTTGACACCTGCAAGCGAAAATGACCTTACAGTGCACGCAGGAAAACAATAGCGCTAGGCATGTCGGTAGGTGTCAACTGTCACACAGGAGATCCCGCGCACTTCCCACTCATAGAAGTTAAGCGCGAGAGCTTTGGCACCTTTGAACTGAGGCGTGAGGAGTGTACACGCCGTCTGTGACGGATTTCTCTCCCATTCTAATGGAGCTGAGTGAGAACCGATTATTCAACCCCCAGCGGTTCTTGAAACGAGCGTGGTGTGAAAAAAATCCCTTTCCCCTCAGAACTCTCATCCAGTAATTCTTGAGGAGTTCAAGAGATTAAAACAAAACCCGATTATGCCTCATCCCCTCAATGGAAGAGAGTGAGCATCACCTCTGCACCGACTTCATCCGCTTAGCGCGCCGTCTATCTGAGCAGTAAACCCCCGAAAGATGGGGATATACCCAGATTTCAATAGCTGTAGGTCCAAACAAGGGGTAGGGGGTAGTATATATCCAACAGACCCTACGTTCTAATCTGTATAGCGATCCCTCTTTTGTGACATAGGCCAACAGAAAGAGTGCGTGGGAGGCAAGGGTCGGCAGGCAGATTATTCGGATGATTTGGTCTTAGATATGACGATTTGCTGTTAAATAACCAAATTAAATTTTGCCGTATAGGCCTATAGTTTTAAGTTATGCTGTGCCTATGTGGTGTTGATAAATTAAGAGGGCATTCATCTGCTTGCCAGTCTGTCTGTCTGGTGCTGTTTGCCTTTTTGTCGCCATGAGGGATGGATCAATACCCTAATTAGGCTAACTGATGTGAGGTGACTAGTCGCAGGTGTAGCGACTCGACCCGCTTTTTGCCATCGGGAAGAGAAGAGGTTAGAACGGCCAAGCAGCTCAGAAGCGCCGCCGAGGTGGAACATGATCGATGGACATCCATTGATTAATCGATAACAAAACGTCAGTCGTCAGCTCCAGAGATAAGGTCAACCTTTTTAAGGTGGCAGGAAAATAGGAGAACTCCTCAAAGGAAACAGACCCAGACAATTATCCACATCCATCAAACTCTTCACCTGCGGCCAGGGCTGTGTATGTGTGTGAGATTCTCAAATGTCAATTGAAACCGACCAGGTCAAACAGTCACACAGTCTGATTACGCGCAAAAGGAAAAAAAATGGTTAAGCAAAATATTCTTGTATGTTCATTCGTATACTTGAAATATTAATTAAACACACTACTCAACCTGAGGTTGGTGCACATTCAGAAGCATACAAGTAACATACTCACAGCTGTAGGAAGAAAGGACGCGCGAGGTGACCAATCAGAGCCCGGGAAGGTGACTGTGGGCGGGAGGCTCGGACAGGGTGCCTTTCGAACTCCAAATCTGCACTGCTGCCACAGTCCGCTGCTGCCCTGAACACCCTAGGAGGCACAAAGTTGGTGCAGACTCTCCGTCTTCTGTTTGTGTGTGTTTGTTTGCGGTACGTGTTTACATTGAGCTGAGAGCACCACGATTCTAAAATCGTCAGGGTTTTTACGACGGTGCACTGAAGGACGGATTACAGACTACGTCGCAGTGGATGATTTATTCGGAACCGCAGCCGCCTGTTTTGTTTTCGTTGCCCCAAAAAGAAGAGTGGAATGCGGCGGTCGTGGTGACGGGAAAGAGGAGTCAGAGGTTGGTATCGCTTGGCACGGACTGAAAGGTTTGGAAACAGCGGGGTACCCTGTTCCTTCGAGTGCTGCGGTATCTTCGTTCACCAGAACCCGCACGAAGACCAGAACCACTTCCTTCTCCCGCTGGTGTGAGAACGGCACACCGAAACTGGACTCGGTAGTAGGACAAGAGAAACGAAGGGATAATATCATACTTTATTCAGTCCCCTCAACTCGGCATAGTTTTCCCTGAGAAAGGGAGTAATTCTGATAAAGTAAACTACTTTCTTGGACATCGTAAAGAGGGACATTTGTCACCTATAAGTTAGTATTTATTTGTTTGGAGTTCTTTGAGCGTTTCGCTCATATAACATTTTATGTTACTGTTGTTAACTGAGGTTAGGACGGGAAATATATAAATTAAAGACTTCATATGACGTTGAGAAGTCATGTGTAGCCCACTCTGATTTTTTTGTTCCTCGCGGGAGACAAGTGTCCGACAGGCGCGTATTCACTGATGTGGGCAGCAGGGCTTCAGGCTGAGAGACGGCCTAGCTGACAGGACAGACTGTGAAGGACACTTTGAAGTTTCGGTTGAGATTGTACATTGGTGGAATCGCCTACCGTCCACGGTTTATCGCGCTGTTCAGCAAGCCGAGTCCGTGACAGCTGAAAATGGAGCGTGTCCTGCGGACGACTGTATTCGCGCTGTGGCTCTCACTCACAGGATTGACCGGGCCGTGTACTGCAGATGAAGGTATGTCTGTCTTGTTTATCAACGCTTAACAAACGTAACAGGTTTATATTTATAATAGGTAAAATGTATAGGCCAATGCCAAACCAGTTTGCATACATTTTCGTACTGTGCTTGTGTGGCAAAGCATAGGTATATTGTGAAGGTTACTGTCATGAAGAAAATCCAAATGGACTGTTTGTTGTGGTCTAGAGTTGCGTAGGTGTCAACAACAGAAGAAAGTGCTAACAGTAGCTGAAAACGGCAGATATTCTGACTCTGGCGACTTTTTACTGTTAAAAATGCGCCCAGTTTATGCTATAGTTCACGTGTGATCCTTTTCTTAATCGCAGATGATCGCAATCTTCTGACTACAACATTTCCAAATATTATTTTAGAAAGCCGTTCCATTTGGTTGGGTTGGAATCTGCACGGTGCGTCCACGGTATCATTACATCCAGTCGTTAGTAGTTACACTACAGCAGAAAATTGTATGCAATTTATTAAACTGTTGTAGCGATATGAGGTGAAAGTTTTCATTTCTGTAATCTGATTGGCACCCGTTATAAGTTTGCTATGTAAATGCCCCAACTAAGGCCGATACGCTGCTGGTTTGCCAGTTATTCAAATGCACTTGGGTCTGCCATGACAGGGGTCAACTTGCTGTAGCCCAGAGTTAAAAAGTAACAGCATCGCTTTGAGTAAAAGCTTGCTGACTACCTGTTGCTCCCAACGAAGCGTTTAGGCCGAAAGTTACATTAATGTTTTACAGTGCAAGTCGGTCATTCTATAGGTCCTACAATCAAAGTTCTTAGCGAGCAGGCCTGTCGTAGATGGTTAACTGATGCTGACAATTAATCCCCTTGGTGTACAAATTGGAACAGATGCTTTTGAAAAGGGCATGCATAAGAATCGGACCGCAGCGCACGCAAACAAAGGACAGGGCTTCACAATAGCTGAGCCAGCGCTGGTGGTTTTTAGGCTGATGACAGTCTCCTCAGAACTCTTGACTGTAGTCATTTTTTAAAAAAAAAAAAGTTCATTGAACCCGTTTCAGTTTAATAAAGACAAAAAAATAATCCCTGCCAAGTACATTCAAAAAAGAAATCACGTGTGGATGGATTTCGGCTAAGTGCTTCAACCCAGAAGCACATTCAAGACCTGATGAATCAGGCCCTGTACACTCCTTTTGCATATATGACACGTATATCCCATGCGGGTCATATGCCTTTTTAAGTGGAGGGACAGTGCGGTTTTTGTTCTAGGTATCTGAAATGTGCATTGCGACTCCCTCAGAATGTGGGTCAACACATGCACATTGCCCACTCTGTAGCCTATCTATCCGTGGCGAGGCTACAGTTGCCTGAATTGAAGGTCAATGGCTGTGCGCCACCCAAGGCCTTGGAGTTAGCAACTTTCGAATTATAAATCAAGCTTGTTTTTAAGACTTTTTTGTACGTTTTGGTTATCATTGGTGGTTAAAGAGGCTACAAAAAGTAAATGCACTCTCAGTCCAAACGGTCTCTATCAAAAGTACTTGTACATGGGCATGGCAAGCCCAGTAGTAGGCTAGGCTACACGTGTCAAGGCCTACAATACGCGTATTAGTTTAGCAGCTATATGCTGTACAACAGAATAGTAGACCAAAGGAGTGTGTGTGTTCATTTCCCCACTCCATTCGCACTCTATAATATATTATGAGATGATTAACCAGGTCTACCTCGCCGATTGTTCACAGCTGCCCACAGAGAGCGGGCCACGCGGAGCTCATTAGGCTACTCTCTCTCGCTCTCTCTCTCTCTCTCTCTCTCTCTGGCGAGACACCCTGCCAAACACTTTTTAAAAACCTGTGTGTGTTAAGTGTATTTTTTTGGTGTGTGGTCGTAGACTAGCTGTCGTATCCTGGTGACAGATCGATGGGGAAGGGGAAAATGGATAGAGGGACAGAGGTACAGATTTGTTCCGCGTTTCACGCCGCGATGGAGACACCTGGCCCCCGTCAAGGACAATCAATTACTATGCTCCTCTGTGCCGAGGCCCCGCGGATCCGCCGCTGGGAGGTGATGGTGTGTTTTTGCCCGAGGAAGGGCTCTGGATTATGGGCGTCCCACCGTGCGCAGCCCCGGCAGGGTAATGAGCGCATTATACCGAGACGGGATCCGAC
>NC_055974.1:2960937-2965937 GCF_018492685.1 Alosa sapidissima | reverse complement strand
CCTAACATTCTGGCGACCATCTGTTGGCCGGGTTTATAAGCCGAGGTCAAAACTTCTGGAAGGAGAGGTTAAGACCAACCCGAGAGATGGAGAGCGATAGCAAGCGAGAGAAAGAGAGAGAGAAGAGTGGGATGCAGAGAGATTGAGAGAGAAAGAGGGGGAGAGAGAAAGGCGAGAGAGAGAGAAAGGGAAAGTGTGTGAGTGAGTAAGAACAAAGAGTGAATGAGTGTGTGAGGAGGAGGGAAGGCCTCGATGAGAGCAAAGGGGTCACCGTGTCAACTACTACTCTGCATGTGTGTGTGTGTGCGTGTGTGTGAGAGAGAGAGAGTTTGCGTGTGTTAGGGGGGAGACAGAGATGGAAGGTCAGACTCCACCATTGTTTGCATGCATGAGTCTGAAAGAAGGGATTTGTATTTGTTTGACTGTGTGTGTGAGTTGGTGTGCGTGTGTGTCTGTGAGAATGTGTGTGTGTATGTGTGTGTGTGTGTGTGTGTGTGTGTGTGTGTGTGTGTGTGTGTGTGTGTGTGTGTGTGTGTGCTCATACATGTTTCTGCCTCTGCACACCTGTGGAAGACATTCATTACCCTGCTTCTGTCTGTCTGTGTGTCTGTGTGTGTGTGTGTGTGTGTGTGTGTGTGTGTGTGTGTGTGTGTGTGTGTGTGTGTGTGTGTGTGTGTGTGTGTGTGTGTGTCTGAATGGAAACTACCACCTTTGGCCACATCAAACAGCCGGACACAAGAGCGGGAGAGAAGGAGTGCATAGGAGAGGGGGATAGAGAGGAAGTGAGGGAAGGGTGAGAACTACATGGGGATGATCCCTATAGAGAGGGTGTGGACGCCTGGAGCACACTCAAATTACCCAGCGTGATGCACTGCCCCACGGACCACACCCGCCCTGCAAGGGCTTCTGGGTAGCATTTAGGGTTTGTCAGTGGGTTTAGAAAGTAGCACTGTGGTCTTACTCAGACACACACACACACACACACACACACATACACACACACATGCTTATGTATAAGCACGCACACACACACACACACACACACACACACACACACACACACACACACGCACACACACACACACGCATATACACACACACACACACACACACACACACACACACACACGTACACCTCTCTCACACACACACACACACACACACACACACACACACACACACACACACACACACACACACACACACACACACACACACACACTTAGACTGAAGAGCGCAGCTGGTTTGCATTGATCCTTGTGATATGATTGAATGAAGGAGTAAAAAAGAAAGAGCGAACCAGAACATGGAAAAAAGGAGGTTGTTTGGAACATTTGTGTCAGGCAGAAGGGACGTATATACATCCATGCAGAGAGAGAGAAAGAGAGAGAGAGAGAGAGAGAGAGGGTGAGGGGGGATATTGGATCCAGACTGCTTGTTTTTCTCATTAAAGGAGTTTTTAACAGAAGGATGGCGGTTCGGAATGAGAGAACGAGGGGAAAACGAGAGAAAGAGAGGGGGAGAGGGAGGAGAGGCAGTAGTAGGGGTGTTGGGTGATGCAAAAAAACACAGTAAAGTGAGAGAGAACAGTGGATGAGAAACAGAGGGAGTCCTGTCTCGACTGATGGAGAGATATAGAGGAATGAGAGAAAGAGACAGAGAAAGAGAGAGATGGAGAAAAGTGAGAAAAGACAGGGTCTTCTACTGTGTTAACACAAAAGACACTGTTGGGATGACACGTGTGCAGTGCACACACACACACACACACACACATACACACACACACACACACAGCAACAACTGTTCAGAAAGGAAATCCTCTCAAACCCTCCACCCTAATAATGTCAACATTTATTTAAAAATGCTAAATCTTTTTTTATTATTATTTTATCAACAGAAACAATGTTAGCACCAGCTTAATTAACTCAATACATTTTATTTGGATGATTTTTAAATATACACATACATGAAAATAATATGCTACTATATACACACAATATAACACACATATAGCACACATGATTTGGTGTAGAGGTTTTCAGTTCAGAGCTGTGAGATGAGCTGAAGTGGGAACGTGCTCTGGCCTAAGCTCATGTGGATGCCTGAGGAGAGAATGGGGGGTTGTTGAGTTGGACTCTGGCACTGGAGCACATGCAAATCTGAGAGAGCCTTGAACACACAACAGCAATAAATCTCTCCCTTCCTCTCTCTCTCTCTCTTGCTCACACTCGCTCTCTTTCTCTCTCTCACACACACACACACACACACACACACAAAGACGAATGCCGCAGCAGCAGGTGGCTGAATTTGTTTGTGCTAATTACCGGGTTCTTTTGTGAGGCTATTGCGTGTGTATGTGTGTGTGTGTGTGTGTGTGTGTGTGTGTGTGTGTGTGTGTGTGTGTGTGTGTGTGTGTGTGTGTGCCTCTCTCTCTGTCTCTCTCTTTGTGTGTGTGTATTAGTCTGAGGGTCATTCCCCGCCTCTCGTGTCTTTCTCTCTGAATAAAAGGCAGGTCATTTAGGGGCTGGTCCCCAGATTGTGGCTCTAGGATAATAGAACTTAAAACACACACATACACACCCACCCACATTAACACACACACACACACACACACACACACACACACACACACACACACACACACACACACGGTTCTCTCTCTTTCCCTGAAGAGACACTAGAGAATGTCCCACACATGATTTAAAATGTGCTTTTGCAGAAATGGTTATGCCTGCTGGCACATTTATGAGTCTCATACGTTGTAAAGGTTTAAACATATATTTTGATATTACATGATAAATATTTAAACTTTAAATGATATCCTTCTTGGTTATGTTGTTTTATCACCCGGTGATAAACACACACACACACACACACACACACACACACACACACAAAGGAATATATAGTGTTTTCCCACTGATGAGGCTGCTCATTGTTCAAACTCGGTAATATCTGCTGTTCAGGGTCAAGTTAAGAACATAAACATTATGAATGTCACTTTCTGTTAATAACTCTCTCACAGCCACACACACACACACACACACACACACACACACACAGAAATGGAGATAGTGGTGTGTGTGTGTGTTTGTGTGTGTGTGTGTGTGTGTGTGTGTGTGTGTTAAAGCTCTGTGTTTGTATAAGATATAAACTCTCTCAGCTGTGCTTAGTCTCCACTCTGTCGCCTAAGTGCGTGTCTAAGCTATTTCCTATCTACCAGGTTTCTCTCTCTCTCTCTCTCTCTCTCTCTCTCTCTCTCTCTCTCTTGCCATGTTTTGTCCTGTCTCCTTCTCTCTATCTCTACCTGACACCCCCTCTCCCCCCTCCGTTTCTTGAACTCTCTCAAAATTTCAGTGCTTTAGCCTCATGGGAAATAGTGCTGTTGTCGCTATGAAGACTTCACCGCTCGAGGCACCATCTTGTTTTATTCCCTCTCTTCCTCCATTTCTCTCTCTCTCTCTCTCTGTTGTCCCATTCTTCTATTCCTTCCTTTTCTCTCCTCTCCTGTGCCTGCGTCTGAGTCTTCTGGGAGGGAGGAAGCTCGGTGGAGGACAGCAGTGACATCACCGCACTCGTTTAAGCCTCTTCCCTCGCTTCCTGTCCTCCAGGCCTAACACCTCCATTGTTTTTGCTTCTCTCTCTTTCTCCCGCTTTCTCACTATCTGTCTTTCCTCTGTTCTCTTTATGTGTGTCTCTATTCTGTTGTTTGCTGGGTTTTTTCCCCTCATATTTTTTTAATCGGCGTGTTTGTCAGGCACGATTTGGCTCCTAAGGGTCTCTTAGGCAACATTAATTTAAAGGGAAGCATTTTAGTGTGTGTGTGTGTGTGTCTCTCTCTCTCTGTGTCTCTGTGTCTCTCTCTCTGTGTGTTTGTGTGTGTGTGTGTGTGTGTGTGTGTGTGTGTGTACTTGCGTGCATATTTCTGTTTGACGCAGGTCTGCTCTAAATCATAGGCCACGTTTGTAAGAGGTTTGTGGCTCAGAGACGTGATCCTGATTTTGGGCTTAGTCCAGCGCTGTAAATCTGCTTGTCCTGCCCAGTCAGTCACTCTGAGATACACACCAGCGAACCGCTCACACTATCTGACCACTCCCATTCTCTAACAACTCTTACTTTTGATGGAGTCGCTTTGTTTGGGCTCATTTTTTTATAGTTTGTTGCATACCACAGTTGTTTAATTTAATTTTTCTCAATGTTTACAATTGGTTATAGTTTTTATCATTCATACTGCTGTGCATCAGGATGTTGTTGATATTTTAAATCTAGACATTCTGAAAAGTTTTATCCAGTTCAGAAGTGTTTGTTTTTAGATTTAATTAAAAAGGTTTCATTGTAGCTCCACAGACGCTGAGCTGTAACGTGGCCTCAGACTCAGAGGATGTTTTCACCAACTGTTACATCTGTGTTTATCTCTGGACGGTTTGTTGTGCTTTCTTTTCAAAAAGCTCCAACCCAACAAGGCCAAAATATTCTCCAGTTTGGAATTGTGCAAGTTTGATGTGCAATGGTTTAGACTGAGGAATTCCAGAAAACATCCGACTGTGATGTCATCAAACAGATATACACACCGATTCTACATTCTTCTACGTGTGTGTGTGTGTGTGTGTGTGTGTGTGTGTGTGTGTGTGTGTGTGTTTATTTATAGCTAAGTTGAATTCAAGGGGCTGTTTGTGTGTATGAGATGCTGTTATGACTCCCAGGGAGGTCCTGCATTGTGTTTCCGTACCAACCACAAAAACAAAACACTTCCTGGTGCAGGGTCTCGGTGTGATGATGTCATTGTCCATAAAATGACAAATGTTCTCCCCTCCAAGCTTGGTGATATTAGTTACATATACTTGGTGTCAGTGTGTGTGTGTGTGTGTGTGTGTCAATGTGTGTGTGTGTGTGTGTGTGTGTGTGTGTGTGTGTGTGTGTGTGTGTGTTAGTAGGCCTTTGCTAGTGTGTGTGCCTGTTTGTGAAAGAGCCCAAGTGATAGCGCATAGTAAACAAATGAA
>NC_055974.1:2937592-2942592 GCF_018492685.1 Alosa sapidissima | reverse complement strand
TAGAATGTCCTCTGGGTCACAGTACACACATATGCATGCACACACACACACACACACACAGACATGCCATGTCAAAGTGGAATGTCCTTTGTAACCCTTTCCAGCTGCCAATCAGGTGTCTGATGTGATGTGTGCTGTCTGTTGGGTCAGTGTGTCTCAGCCCTTTCTCTTTTCGCTTCTCTTGTGTCTTGTCCTCATCGTCCTTCAAAAGGTCAGCTAACAAAATAGACGCCAATAGCACGTCGTTAAAAAAAAAAGTCTTGAATTTTTAAGTAATGGAAAACAATTCGGTCGTAACTCAATTGAATTTGCTGTAATTGATCTCCTTGTCTTCTCTCAGTTTGAGTTGTATTGTCTCGTAGATTACTGTCTTTGTCTCATTATCGTTCTCTCATGATGCGGCCTCATGACAAACAGTGTTGGCAAAACAAACCTTCTGCCGCAGATAAAACATGAGTCTAATCAAATTAGAACATCAAATTAAATCTCTCCCTCTCTCCCTCTCTCTCTCTCTCTCCCTCTCTCTCAGGCCCTCTCACCCTCTCCTAGACCAGCGGCCGCCCCCTCCACTGTCCCAGTGTGCATCTGTGGGCGAGTGGCTGCGGGCCATAAAGATGGGCCGCTACGAGGACAACTTCATCCAGGCCGGCTTCACCTCCTTTGAGCTGGTGTCACAGATCTCAACCGAGTGAGTCTTGCACATACACACACACACACACACACTTGAACACACACATGCTCTCTCTTCTATCAGTCAGGCAGTCACTCATTAACACACACACACACACACACTGAACTCAGTCCAGGGTCCAGTCTGGAGTAGCTAATCTCTGCGTCGAGCGCCGGGCTGATGAAAGTGTGTGTTGGCGTTGCCAGGGCCTACTGTTTGCTTAGAAACAGAGGACGGACGTGATTAAAACCCACATGAGAAGATCTTCCCCCGCGATATATAAGCCCTAAGACAACAGCAGCCCAAAGCCACCGGCAGCTAAAACGGGAAAGGAAGATCCTCTTTCCTTTTATACTCTCTTTCCTTTTCTCTCTCACTCCTTCGCTTTCTCTCTCTATCTCTCTCACATTCTCTCTCTCCTTCTCTCTCTCTGTCTCTCCCTCTGTCTTTCTCTCTTTGTCTTTCTGAGTGTGTGGTCTTCTTCCCTTTTGTTTGCGGTCTCTAAATTAAATGTAATGGTCCTATTGGCTCGGCTACATGACACAGAAGTAGTTGCCAGCAGAGCGAGATAAGATGCTCAAATATCCGACTCCAAAAACATCACCTCGCCATCTCACTGTTTTATGAATGAGTCAAATCTCCTGACTGACCCTCTCTCTCTCTCTCTCTCTCTCTCCAGGGACCTGTTGCGTATAGGTGTGACCCTTGCTGGCCATCAGAAGAAGATTCTCTCCAGCATTCAAACGCTTCGAGTTCACGGGAAGGGCCCCAGCACCCTCCGTTACTAAGCAACAGAGTCAACCCCTCACCCCACCCCCAACCTTGCCGCTTAATCTCCCCTACATTGCAGCAGCTCCAGGACCCTTTGCCTTTGACTGAGCTATTCACCGGCGGAGAAGTCATCACAATGCCCCATCATCAATCACTGCCATGTCCCCCATACAGCAGCCTCATCAGCAGATGTGATGACGTGGTGACTGAATGCAGTTGGAACACCAGAAAAGGGGACATCACAATAGCAGCGCTGTGTCATCTATCTGACATAGAGGGAATCTGATGACGTCACAACAGTTAGCAGTCAACTAGTGATGCCACAGTTCTTTTCAGGATTATGACCTCATTGTACCAGCAGTCTGCATTCAAGCAATCACTGTTCATGATGCCGTGATCTCCAGTTAGGACTACAACTTGGAGATGACATCACAATCAAACACATGCAATACTGACCTCTCCACTGTGCCACACTAAGTGAATGGCCAAAGCTCTTGGTGGAAGACGTAGCTTTTCTCTGTCCAGCATTGACAAAAATGGATTTGGGAAACAAAGTGAAAGTAATGGACTGATTGTTGACAGACTAATAAAAGAGACAGAAAGAGTGTGTGTGTGTGAGAGAGAGAGTTCTCTCTGAACTGCATGTCTTTTTCACATGACTAGAAGACCACAGCGATTCAAAATGGCCGCCAGCAATTCCCCTCTGGAGGACCTTGTGTTCCTTTGTGGTTTTCCCTGTCCGAGTTCCTCCTCCTCTTCCTCTGTGGGTTTCCAACAAGATTCTCAATGACAAGGACCTCAGAACAATACACACACCCACACACACACACACAGTTACACACACACACACACACACACACACACACACACACACACACACACACACACACACACTCACACTCACACACACAGTTACACACACACACACACACACACACACACACACACACACACACACACACACACACACACGCCCTTATTTAGAAGAGCACTTTCACCACATACTTGTAGGTTGTGTGTCTGTATGTGTGTTTTGCGGTGTGCGTGGAGAGGAAGCATTGGCCAAAGAGAGGAAAGGAGGGAGAACGCAGATCACGTTAGTCTTCCTCCCTGGAGACACTGAGCTCTCGCTAAGATGGAGACCTGCGAGGGGACCTTTTCTTCAGGGTTTTAAAACAATTAAGGAATATTTTAGAGACTCTTTTTTTTTAGCATCATCTAAGGAGACAGGTTACCAAGGCGACACCTCCATGTGGCCTCAAGGGTGGGGCTTTGACAGTTGAACTGTGCCTAGCGGAGCCCCCACCTCCACATCCAAATATGAACTGTCCAATGAACAGCTCTGAACTTTTAACCTTGACAACGCCATGGCAATTCAGCCTATTTGAAATCTGGGAGTTGAATAAGGATCTTCACATTGAAGGTCTATTATTATATTAATAATTATTATTCTAGTCAACCAAGGATTTTTTAAAGATAATTTTCTGCCTTTTGTATGTAAAAAACATTAATATGAATGAATATATATTAGTGAGCAAACATTTGGGAGTTCAACAAGTCAGACTTTTCTGTCTGGACGGTATGTAATCGCTGTGTTTAATCACAATAAAGATTTCTACTGTGGTCCCACTCATGGTCCTGCTATTGTGTCTTAATAAATGTGTCTGTGTTAACCGATGCACACATAAACTTATTCAAAACACTCACGTCTTTTGTAAGAAAGCAAGCGGAGAGACTTCCTGTTCATGTGCAAATGTTCTGGTTTTCCACGGAAGGGCACCTATTATTACAGAATGTGTGTGGGTGTGGGTATGTGTGTCTGTGTTTATTCTGTCTACCTGACTGTCTGTATTTGACTGTTGGAAACGTATCATCACTATCTATGTGTGTGTGAGAAAGTGTGAAGCTAAATGCCTTCACCACACTATTGATAGCTATCACTACTATCCGTGTGTGTGAATGTGTGTGTGTGAGAATGTCAGCCAGCCATGACGGATTGGCTTCTAATGTGTTTGTGTTTGGCGCCAAATTCCCCTTTTACCTGAATGGGGGTAGAAAGGGCAAACACACACAAGCAAAAACACACACACACACACACACACAAACACACAGAGAAACACAAACACTTCAGCACAAGCATTGGTACATCTACACACATATTCAGACATACATCTACACCCACACACAGCCAAATACACACAACATACCGTTTCACAGAGGCGAATCTGAGGTCACTGGGTGTGTGTGTGTGTGTGTGTGTTTCCAAAGGTCGTTAGAGGTTGCCCTTCTTAAGTGCATTGACCCATCATTGGCTGGGCCTCAGAAGGCAATTCTTGTGTGTGTGTGTGTGTGTGTGTGTAATGGGGACAGATGGACAAAGTGTTAAGTATTGATTGATCACTTTTCTCTGGAGGACTGACCCTTCAATCACATTAGAGTGGGTCATGCACTCATGACACACACACACGGTCGGCAGACGTGCATGCACACACACACACACACACACACACAGAGGGAGATTTTTGCAGTTCATACAGTAAAAGCATGTGTTTTCTCTGAGTAGCTCAATAAGTGGTCTTGGGAGGAAATGAGTATTCCAGCTTTCTTTTGCTGAGCTCATTCAATCAAACTCCTAAAAAGCATTAACACACACACACACACACACACACACACACAATAATTATAAATGGTTAAATATATAACTTCAAACATGTCCTTAAACATTTAATACCCACACAAAACACACACAAGCAAAATAAATATAATGGTTAAACAAATTTCAAAGAACGTCAATCTTTTCAGGGGCAAACACACACACACACACACACACACAATAAAATTATAAATGGTTACACACTAAACTTGAAAACAAAAACATGAGTCCTTACACGAACATACTGACACACACACGCACACACACACAATAAATATCAACTGTTATATAAATTCCAAAGTGCATAAGTCACGCACAGACAGAGACACACACACACATACACCCACACACACACGCATACGCACACACACACACACACACAATAATAACTATAAATGGTTACATATACAGTACAAACTTTACACAGACACTGTGTGTGTGTGTGTGTGTATATATATACACACACACACACACTCACAGAATAACACACATGGAATTTCTTTAATACATTTATTTGACTTGATTCAATTATTCCTTTATTGGTAAAGTACATGTGAAATTAAATTTGTCCTCATTCTGAGGGAGGGAAAGAAAAGGTGGAAAGAAGGGAGGCAGGAAAGCTTAAAGAAGAAAAACAGGAGAGACAGAAGAAAAATGTAGGTGGAGGGAGAAGAAAGTGAGAGAGAGAATGAGAGAGAGAGATGATTCTCTTACCAGGAAGAGTGGGGTGGGGATTCAGTAATGAGGGAAATGTTGCCATAACGATCAGATGGTAGCCCAGGGAGAGGAGAAGTGGAGCTTATTGATTTTTGTCGTTTTTTTCCGACTCTGTCGTTTCTTCAGAACCTGCATTTGTTTAACTTCCATTCCTCTATCTCTCTACCCTCATCCGTCCACCGCGAGCCT
>NC_055974.1:2920092-2922592 GCF_018492685.1 Alosa sapidissima | reverse complement strand
AGTAACATACATGTAAGAATCTACTACTACTTCAGAAGGACTTTCTCTTTTGTAATGTGTTACAGTATATTTTTATGCCTTCCATTTGCGATTCATCAGTAGATACATTCCTTCCATTAATAAAATTATGGACAGTATTGATTTCAGCAGCTGTTGTTAAGGACACACAGAGGCTTGTGGTGCCATCACTGTCTCGCTGAGTAGGCCCATTAATCACACAAATGGCAGAAGATTTGAATCCAGACTACTTTAGAGGAGAGAAGATACAAGAATAGCTTTGATGGAACGACTCCAGGAGGCTTTGTGAGAATGACAGACGGTTTTGTGAGACCAAAGAGATTAAAAGATATTTGATAATGTCAAACCATTAAAAAATCCCTGACTCAGAAGACTTCAGGGGGTTAGAGCAGTGACATCACTAGTTAATTTCTGCCTTTTTTTCAACCCGCAGAGGGAGAGCTGGAGACCTTGAGAAATGACACGACTGACCAATGAAATGACACGACTGACCAATGAAATGACACGACTGACAAATGAAATGACACGACTGACCAATGAAATGACACGACACAAATCTGTCAAACACCAACTCAAAACAAACACCTGCACTCAGCCATCAAACTAGCAGCAGATGACAGCATATGTGTGTGAGTGTTTGTATGTGTGTGTGTGTGTGTGTATGTGTGTGCACCCGTGCATACACGTGTGTGTGTGTGTGTGTGTGTGTGTGTAGGTTTGTGAAACTGTCAGGTGATGGCCACTTTCCAAGATGCCTCCCACTTTGCGAATAAAGTATGGGTGTGTTTCAGGTGAGAAAACCACTAGTCTTAAGTGAAATATGTCCCAATGGAGGGTTAATTCATTAATGCATGGGTTAGCTCTGAACAGGTGTGGCTGTAAAACGTACAGAAGACAAGAGTTGGCTGCAGCAGTGATGCAATCCAGGTTGTGCAAACTGTCTCACAGATATTGATACTCCCCCTCACCATGCATTATATTATTTCTTATAGTACTTTAGTACTTTAGTAAACATCTGTTCCTATGCATATATATAATATATATATATATATATTTATATATATACAATCATAAAGTTATAAAGAATAATGGACGCCACAATCTGTACAGACTGGCTAAAGGTGGAGTCAAAGGTAGCTTTAGGAGCCAGCAATTCGTCAGACCATTTTAAACTTTCAATTCTAGCAAGATGTTTCTGTCATCAACAGACAGGGTGGCAGAAAGAATGTGCTAAATAGCACCTCATATTGTATGCACAAGGGTCTGGCAAAAGTATTCACAAAATGTCTTGTCTCATTCACACTGTTAAAGTGAAAATCAAAAGCTATAAATCTCCAAGGCTGTGAGCACCATGGGAGGTTTGTGCGAATAGACAAGTTCCAAAGAAAATTTTCGTTGATGACGGATTTAATATTTTTGCAGCTACAAACAGAGCTCTTTTATATTTCTTTTTTTTAATTTTCCTATTTTTACAGTTAAGCCTGAAGTTTTTGGCAGTCATCCAGGACTTGATCTCTTTGAGGCAAACACAGAGAGCTGAGGGGAGACATCTGAGGAACCCTAGGTCCTAACATATCTGTGTTATCACTACAACAGCTGAGGGGAATATGTAAACAATAAACAATAAGGGACCTAGGACAGAACCTTGGGGAATTCCTTCACTGACAGGACATTAAAGGATTTATTGAGAACTCGAGGGTTCCAAAATGTCGTCTGTGTCTGTAATAAAAAAAAATCATCCTTTGGATCTGAGGAAAGTTGAAGGAAGCAGGACTGTGAACTTTGAGTCCACTATCGCCACAGAGAGCCAAGTAATCCGTGACTGGGTTACAAGGATGGAAGAGCATGGAGAGGAAGTATGCCAGGAATGAGAGCAGCTGGGACGAGGTGTGTGTGTATATACACAGGTGGGGAACAGATTTATGTATAGATTCTGTCAGATATTCAGATAGCCACTTTCCATAAGTCTTTGTGGTTCTTTTACATTCAACCTATGCAAAGTGAACGGCGATCATATTGTATCGTATCAAAAGCCCCCACTTTAGATGGAGTATCCATATGTGGTCTGCATGTAAAGTGTGGCGGGAGCCTGTGCACACAAAGCACTTCAGCAACTGAACTGGTGTAATTGACACTACAAAAACAATATTTCCTCTGGCCATATTTCTTCACAGCTCTGCGCTAATGTCTCAGATCTGCATACACTTCACCGAGGTGCCACCATGTGTATGGCCGGGGAGCCGAAAGTATGCCTAACATGTGTGTGTGAGAGGGAATGGAGGCCGATTTATCTTGGCAGTTTTCTGGCTCCAGTCGTAAGAGGATAGCTCAGACAGTGTAAAAAAGTATGTTGAGTGATTATTTTAAGTTCAGTGGCCAGAAAATATCACTTATGCTTGTATTTAGGCTAATGAAAAGCAGATTCACTGGGGTTCCTCTTTTTGATGAATATCTCTATCTGAGAGGGTGTTTGCAGTGTTTG
>NC_055974.1:2890092-2892592 GCF_018492685.1 Alosa sapidissima | reverse complement strand
ACGAAAGAGAGAGAGTGTGTGTGTGAGTGTGTGAGAGAGAGAGAAAGAGAGAGTAAGGGAGAGAATGTGTGTATGAGTACCAGGCGAGAGGAGGAGATTGAGAGAGAGAGAGAGAGAGAGAGAGAGAGAGAGAGAGAAGGAAATACACTAAGAGAAGAGAGAGGGCAGCACATGGAGACAAGAAAACCAATGCAGACTGATGGAGATCAGTGTTGTGTAAAGTACTAGACAGCAATACTTGAGTAAAAGTACAAGTATCGTACTAGAAAAAGACTTTGGTAGAAGTGAAAGTTACCTTTTAGAATATTACTTAAGTAAAAGTCTTAAAGTATCTGATATATACTGTACTTAAGTATCAAAAGTAATTTTCTGATATTTAATGTACTTAAGTATTTGAAGTAAAAGTAAAAAGTAAAAAGCAAGTGGTTTTTATTTTGAACTTTTATTGTGAACTTTATTTTGGCTTTCTTATAATAAAGCATATTCAGGGTTCCCAAATCTTCTTAATCTCACTCATCAAATCAAAATCACATTATTTTCTAGGACTTTTAGGCACAATTCTCTTAAGTTCAAAGAACAAACAGCATATTTTTAGAGCTGACATCAAAGAAAAAAATAGAAACAGAAATGTCACTTTTGTACGAACTTCAGGTAAAAATGAAAAATAAATAACTTATTTCTTTAAAAAAAAATGACCTGCTTGTAGGGAGAACATTTTGGTCATGTGGTATGAGCATTTCTAGGGCTTACTCCCCAGGTCACCATCTCACTCTCACACACACACAGGCCACCTATGTCCAGCAGCTACTAATATGCCAGTCATTAGTTGAAACTGAAAAGGTGTCTGTTCATCATCAAAAGAAGCTGGTTTTCAAAGTTGCCAGAATTCAGTGCCCGGGAGTTTCAGGCCCAAGACCGGCCCACCTTTTCCATAGTGGTGGAAATTGGATAAATTAAGCAACATTTCAGCTCTTAGTATCATGTAGTTTTTATTAGTATCATGGTTCAACAAATGTGTAAATTATATAATTCACTTCAACTGAGAAGTTAACAAAAAACATTCCACTATTCCACAAGTTAACAAAAACAGAAAGAAAGAAAGAAAGAAAGAAAGAAAGAAAGAAAGCCTTTGAAATGTAGCTTATCCCACGCTTCCACAAAGAGGCATATTAAACTAATGTTTAGGCTACATGTTTTTTGCATGGGTAGGATATTGTTGTTTTGTGATTTAGCCTACTCCTTTACTAAACCATCTTCTGAGCAAACAAGGCATATAGGTTTTATCATGTCGGGTAATTGCTCTTTCTTACATTAAATAACTTTAATTTATCCTCTCTACTTGTCCCTGTAGTCATGGCCTCCTCATCACTAATTTCGGGCTCATCATTTTCAGTGGTCGACTGGTTGATCTGCTGCTCAGTCTCTCCTGACCTCTTTCTACCATCAATCCTTCCTGACGCTTGTGTCTACTGTAGGCCCGGCTCGGCTATCCGTATCTGAGAAAACTTTTTGGAAAAGATGGGCTATATGGACCCAACCAACTCTTTTTGGGAGGGGAGAACTCCCTCACGTAGGCTACAACCCATACAGAGGCATTGCATTGGTGTCATGCACAGAATGCGGAACATGTCCTACTTTAAGAAAAGATAGACTAACGTGACAAATATTTTTGCAATATGTTTTTCCTCGACCGGCCCAAAAGTGAAGTGGCCCACCGGGAATTCTCCCGATTACCCACCCGGGCCTGAATCAGTCTCACTCTTCTTGGACTGAAGACAAGTCCTGCGATGCTAAATAGCCTTTCACAGGCCGCTGAGGCAGGTAGCAGAGTGTTCAGCTTCACAGAAAGCTGCCAATGTACAGAAACATTTCTTGCAAATA
Organism: Alosa sapidissima; assembly: GCF_018492685.1. NCBI lineage: Eukaryota > Metazoa > Chordata > Actinopteri > Clupeiformes > Clupeidae > Alosa > Alosa sapidissima. The sequence goes on along the minus strand of NC_055974.1, from coordinate 2,890,711 downwards.
CGGCCACGGGTGTATGACGTTATTTTCACCACTACCCTGTTCACCGAGTTCACCACTATCGTCGGGGTGGTCGTCTAGAAGGTGCTCGTGCTTCCATGGCGGTTTCAGTTGTGCATCCTCCTCCTTAAGCAACAAACAAGCGCTGAAATAGAGCGCGCAGTGTGCGGAGCAATCTAGGAGCAGTGATTCGCAAAACCTCCCTTATTGCAGTCGCACACATTTCTTCTAATTTCATGTTTTAGTAACAAGTAACGAAGATGCTTAGTGGAAATATAACGGAGTAAAAGTATACATTTTATCTAGTAAATGTAGTGGAGTAAAAGTGAAAGTTGACATAAATTTAAATAGCGAAGTAAAGTACAGATACGTGAAATTTCTACTTAAGTACAGTAACGAAGTATTTGTACTCCGTTACATTACAACACTGATGGAGATAGTGAGGTTCAAGAGTACGTACTGTACAGGAACACATGCAGCAACAAAGTGACAGAGTGATTAAAGGAATCAGAGAGAGAGAGAGAGAGAGAGAGAGAGAGAGAGACGGGAGCACTCCCAACAAAATCCCTAGAGGAGACAGGAAGCCAGAAGCAGGAAGTCAGAAGCGTCCGACAGGAAGCAG
>NC_055974.1:2535092-2572592 GCF_018492685.1 Alosa sapidissima | reverse complement strand
CACACACATCGACAGAGAGAGCAAGAGAGAGAGAGACTAAATATCTTTAAATAAAGTCTGAGTATATTATTAGGAGAGGAACAAAAGAGTGCAAGAGTCACAGCAAAATACATAGCTGCTTGCCATAGAAAAAGGGAGTCACATAATCAGTGAAGCACACAAAAAAATCAAACACATACTGTACACACAAACATACCCCCCCCCCCCCCCACACACACACACACACACACATATTTACATGCACGCCCATCCACACCATCACACACACACACACACATTGAAATGAGAGAAGAGAGTGATACAGTATGATATGTACTGTCTACTGTCTACAGTCTAATATGCACACTCATGCACAGACACACACACACACACACACCACCCACCTCATTCCCCAGCACCAAGCCAATCCCTCTTCCTCATGTTTTCTGTCTCAGCAGGGAGATGGATAGCCTTTCTGCCTTTCTGCACAAAAATTCATAACACATGCTTTGTTTGGCGAGTCGCTCCTGGACATCGCGGGTCAAACACGTCTGGGCTCCCAGCTTACCGACAGATGGGCGGGGTCTCATCTGTCATCTCCTGCCCTTGTTTGGCTTGGGTGGATGCCACCACAATTAGAATTACACAGCAATAATTCCAAATGACCTCACACACACACACACACACACTCTCACACACACACACACACACACACACACACACACACACACACACACACACATGCGTTCCCACACACACACACACACACACACACACTCTCTCACACACACACACACACACACACACACACACACACACACACACATGCGCTCCCACACACACACACTCTCACACACACACACACATGCGCTCCCACACACACACAGACACAGAGTATTCTTCACGGAGGTCTTAATGTGTCTTGGGAAGAGGCACACAAGTGTGATAGAATAAAGCATCCCATTCCAATTTCATCGTGATTATATTGGGTGGGTTGTTTTTTGCGCCTAAATTATGTAATCATGTGGAATGGCATGAAGAGTTCTCTCCAATTCATCCGTCAAGATAATTGATGAATTCTGTCTAATTCATCTGCTTCTTATGACTACTCTGGGTCCTCTGCTCTTTACTTCTAAATCCCATTTCAGCTGATTTATGAGCTCAAGTATGACAATGTCAACACAATCCTGTCCAATGACAGTGTGAGAGGAAAGTCCTTCGCTAGACAAGGCCTAATCTTTGGCCATGTACAGTACTTTATACATGCACATATGGACAGTATTAAACGTTGTGGTATTATCCATTGTCTCCCTGCTTGACTGGATATTACTGTGAAATATCTTAGTCTAAAAACAGTGAGACGTTTACATCCAGATGTAAGCTTATCTCTACATTCTGGTCTCTTATGAGCTCTTTATGGTTAACCCCCCCCCCCCCCTCTCTCTCTCCGTCTACTTCACCTGGTCTTAAACTGTGTCTTTATTCTTCCTTTTATGGGCTGTTCTCAGTTTCTCCTGTGTGGGAAGAGAGGGAGTGGTCAGCGTTAAAGCTGTCAGTTGTCCAGTGACATAGTGGGAACATTCCCACGTGTTCCTTCCTCCTCACAGATCTGTCCCCTCATGTAACAGAGTCTCCTCGTGGTGGCTTCAGTCTCCTCTCCTCTCTTGTCCTCTCCTCTCATTTCTTTTCCTCTCTCCTCTCCTTGTTTTTTTTTCTCTTCTCTCTCTTCTGTTCTTTTCTTTTCCTCTTCTCTCCTCCTCTCTTCCCCTCCCTCCTCTCCTCTCTGGATACTTTTCTTTCCTCACCTTTCCTCTCCTCTCCATCCTCTCCAGCTGTTTGTTTTATGTGTGCTGTTCTTCTTCTGTCCATGGCCTGGTCTCTCACACGTCTCTCTCTCTCTCTCTCTCACACGTCTCTCTCTCTCCCTCTCTCTCTCTCTCTCTGCCCTCTCAGGTACCAGATCCACACGGGCCTCCAGCACTCCATCATCCGGCCCACGCAGCCCAACTGCCTGCCCCTAGAGAACGTCACGCTCCCCCAGAAGCTGAAGGAGGCCGGCTACGCCACGCACATGGTGGGCAAGTGGCACCTGGGCTTCTACAAGCGCGGCTGCATGCCCACGCAGCGCGGCTTCGACACCTTCTTCGGCTCGCTGCTGGGCAGCGGCGACTACTACCGCCACTACAAGTGCGACGGGCCCGGCATGTGCGGCTACGACCTCCACGAGGGCGAGGAGGCGGCGTGGGAGCAGGACCGCGGCGTCTACTCCACGCTCATGTACACGCAGAAGGCCGTGCGCATCCTGGCGTCGCACGACGCCCGCCGCCGCCCGCTCTTCCTCTACCTGGCCTACCAGGCGGTGCACTCGCCGCTGCAGGTGCCCGCGCGCTACCTGGAGCGCTACAAGGCCATCCCCAACCTGCACCGCCGCAAGTACGCCGCCATGGTCAGCTGCCTGGACGAGGCTGTGCACAACCTCACCGTGGCGCTCAAGCGCTACGGCTACTACCACAACGCCGTCATCGTCTACTCGTCCGACAACGGCGGGCAGCCGATGGCCGGCGGCAGCAACTGGCCGCTGCGGGGGAGCAAGGGCACGCTGTGGGAGGGGGGCGTCCGCGCCGTGGGCTTCGTGCACAGCCCGCTGCTGGTCAAGAAGGGCGTGCGCTGCCGGGGCCTGATGCACATCACCGACTGGTACCCGACGCTGGTCACGCTGGCGGGCGGCGCGCTGGGCGAGGAGCAGAGCCTGGACGGCTACGACGTGTGGGAGAGCATCAGCGAGGGCCGGCCGTCGCCGCGCCAGGAGCTCTTGCACAACATCGACCCCATCTACGTCCGCGCCAAGAACGGCTCGTGGAAGGCCGGCCACGGCCTGTGGGACACGGCCGTCCAGGCGGCGCTCCGCGTGGGCCATTGGAAGCTGCTGACCGGCGTGCCGGGCTACGGCGACTGGGTGCCGCCGCAGACCTTCTCCACCGTCCTGCTCGCCAAGCGCTGGCACAGCGAGCGCGTGCGCTGGGACCGCGGCCAGTCGCTCTGGCTCTTCAACATCAGCGCCGACCCCTACGAGCGCGTGGACCTGAGCCAGCGCTTCCCGCACGTGGTCAAGAAGATGCTCATGCGCCTGGCGCGGTACAACCGCACGGCAGTGCCCGTGCGCTACCCGGCCAAGGACTACCGCTCCAACCCGCAGTACAACGGGGGCGTGTGGGGACCCTGGTATAAGGACGAGGAGGATGATGACGATGACGACGATGACGACGACGACGATGACGACATGGAGAACAATCTATTCAACAACCATTTAGGGCAGACGAAACGGAAAGGGAAAATGCGACGCAAGAGCAAGCTTCGGCGAAAGGGCTGAGGCATCTTTTAAAAGATTATTAGCTGTTTTCATCCATCCAGTGAATCTGGCCAGATTGGTGAATCTCAGGGAATGAGACAGACTCCTATCGTCTGTTTGGTTGGTCGTCTCCACTGATTTTAAAACTGACTCATATTTTCATATTTTCCACGTCGAGCACCAAATGTTCTCCTCGGTTCCGAGAGGACAAAGTGAGCCACTTGAAACACTGCTGTTCGCCCCCCCAACAACTCAAACCTCAGACTGTGACAGATGGGCTACGATTGTGCAAAAAATATTTATTTATTTTTCTTTACTTAGTGCATGCATGAAGTTTCAGTGAATCAGAGTCTTAATAAATGTCTTATTTGTTTAGATAAAAAGCAAGAAAGTAGGACCTTATTTGAGTTTTTGAACTAGACGGAGCCAAACTTTTGGCTGTATTTTAAAGGAGGAGTAGTATTCATGTCACTTTTTTGAGCTTGATCAGCTTTAAAAGGACAGACGCCACAGAAAAGATGTGGAATTTCCTTGTTACTGTAAACTCTCAGAGACAGAAGTATGTGGACACCTCAGTGGACAGGAATTTTTGAACCACGTACAGTACGTACACAGACACTCTCTCCCTCAGCTTTGTCTGGGCTGGGTCCAACTCAACTTGAATGTAAGACAAATAAAGCATTCTGAAGCAAACATCAATCCATCTCTCTCTCTCTCCCTCCATTCTTTTCCACATTTATTATAGGCGGTGTTTTTTTGTTCATTTTTGTGGGTACGAGTCCGTCCATCCAATTAGACTAATACAAACATCCTGTATCTCTCTCCCTACATCACAGCACATGGGCCCCGCTCTGTGCAGCTGTTACACTTTAAAGGGAGACTTTTCCCTTGTTTCTTTTTCTTGGGCTGCATTTGCTGGCAAGCAGCTGTATAATACCTATTTTATTCTAAGTGGAAAAGACTATAAAGTGTTTTTTTTCTGTGAGGCAAGGCTGGAAGTTAACCCGTTCTTCCTCTGAGGATGCTAGATTTCAGATTCATCTCACTCGGGGCCTAACTCTTTCAGCACTCTGTGGTTAAAAATGAAAAGGAAATCTTTTATGGGCTGCAGGAGCTTGTTGCCCAAAAGCACAAGGAAAATCATCTTTATTAGAGCCACAGTTGCCAGGAGATCACTAGTAAAAGTGCATAGTTTAGGAGAAACTGTGAAAACATGAAAACAGTCATTTGGCGACTGTGGAGTGCCAAAGACTTAATAGGTACAGCTATTATTGTTTTTGCATACTTGCAGTTTAGACTCCAAAGGTTCTTTATTGACTCACACACAATGGCCACTGAACAATTCACATTACGTCAAACTGTTCTTATTTTTAACAAAAAAAAAAGTTCTTACTTTTGGAACCACAGTGTATGAAGTACTCCAAGTCATTTGAAGGGCAGTTATGTTTACCTGAGAAAATCTGTCCTCCATTGAAATGCATTGTAACCCATTAACTGACCCTCAGCTAAAGGCAGCTTTTTTGTCCTTGCAGTTTACAGACAATCACATGTGCCTATAGGATCAAACAGATGAAGTCCCATTTGTTCATACATGGGCATGTTAAAGGAATCAAACTTGTTAGCATGGCTCCAGCATGTTTTATGGAGAGCTGTCATTGCATCATGGAGACGGCGAGGGAGAGAGCGAGAGACTGAGAGAGGGTTTGTCCGTGGAAACTAGGCTTGGCAGTACCTTCCCTGGCTGAGTGTGGACTGTGGTCACCCTGGCTCTTGATGGCTCACCCTGGCTCGTGAAATGAAAAGCCTGGTGCCAGACGCACGCCAGTGCTGTGAATTAGAATTCAGGCACCAGCGCCGAACCGCACCACCCCGCCGCATGGACGCACGCTGACAGCTCTGGCTAAGCCAATCACTGCAGGTAACGAATGGGTTCATAGTGTAACACAATCCCCCACAGCCCAAAACAGTGTTTGCCAGGTTCGAGCGAACTGTTGCGTATGTGGAAATGAATTGTTTCATTTGGAGCAGTCACGGAATGTACTCCACACTTTGAAGGGCGCCAACAAGGACATCAAACTTATTGCATGTAACAGCTCTAAAAAACCAAGCTTTTAACTGTACCTTTACCCTCAAGCTTCCATGTAAATTCATATCAGGGGAGTCGAGTGTGATGTTGAATAATAACAGATGCATAGGATGAGGAAGGACCAGAGATAATCTTTTCGTTCCCAGGGCTTCACGATATATTAAGTCTCCTGGAACGTAGGCTATTTTCCTGACGAGGCGCTTCAAATACCACCATGTTCCAGGGAGTTAACATTCTGGGTAATGCAATCCGTTCTTCAAGGAAAAAGAGATTCATTCGCCAAGAAAATCCTCATCTAAAATCTGTCTGCATTTTCTCAGTGTGTGAGAAACATGAATTATCAGACATAAACAGTAATATCAGACAGCTTAATTACATACTTGAAAGTATGACATCTATGTAATGGAGATGTCCATTACATTTCCAAACTCATGTTCTGACAAGTTATTCCTCATATTTAGAAGGCACAAAATCATTTGTTTATTTCACATGGCGACATAAAAATTCAGCCGATCTGGACAACCCAGACTGCTCGGAAAATAATAGATGAATAATATAGAAACCAATTTTAATGAGGGAACACAATTTTGGCTTCACATATCAAATGTTAAATGCAAGCACAATGTAAACTACAAACATTTCACAAACCTCTACAGAATGTTCTAAGAAAAACATGCTTTCATTAAGCTAAATCTGAAGTTTCATTCCCCTTTTTGACTCCCTTTAGAGCCAATGGGCACATCCAAGAGCTTGACCAGTCATTTTGCCAGAACATACATTTACAGATTCAGAGCATGGTGGTCTCTTCCATGTCCATTGAATGTCCAAATCAAGGACAGTCATATAAACTTTCATAAACCACTATGGTGTGTAATCTCTTCCAGGCCTTAAGAAGGTGTAACCCTGACCAAATTGAGAGGCCCGAGTTTTAAATGAACCAAGTCCTTGAAGTGATTCTGCATGGAAAGCACTTTTTGACTCAGCGATGTGCTCATAGGCGATCAAAGTGCAAAGCAGTCCAATAATGTTGTGGCCCTGGGGGTTACTGAAGACAAGGGGAATCAGCTGGCGCCTATTAGGCTGTGAACATGATGACTCAGAGAGTTCTCTTGCGTAATGCAAACAGACACTCTCCAGTCCCGCGATCGCAGAATCGCTGTTTCTAATGTCGTGCAGCTGTGTCCAGAAGAACCCAAAACCGTACGTGAAACAGAGATGGTATGTGGGAAGGTCCATTGCTCTGATTCAACCAAATGACAAACAGATCGAACATGCAGCTCTTGCCAATGCAATGCTTAAAAACCACACTGGCGCCGATTAAAAACGTTATAGTGCACTGGGTTTTCCTGTCTCTTTATTTATTTATTTATTTATTTCTCCTTGACTCCATCTCTTGTTTTATATAAGTTGTGTTGCTTACTTTCTTTCTCTCCTTCTTTGTTTCCTTCCTTCTTTCTTTGTTTTTTTTTCTTTCTCTCTGCCTTCATCCTTGTTTTATGGTTGTCGCTTGTTCTGCTTTCTTTCTTCCATTTTTGTCCTTTATCTCTCGATCATCTTACTTAATGACCCCTGTGGGTCAGCGCTCAGGGTCGTTCAGATGTCACCTCACAGAGAGGAGGTATGGGACAGCTGGTGTAAACTATGACCGCCACACTCGGCCGATGGTGCAGTGCATGCGTGGTGGGCGGCATGGAGGGAGAGAGAGAGAAAGGCCCCATCTTGTTATGATTACGGCTCCAAATGCTCTATGCTTTGGGCAAACATTAACAGTGACGTTTATGTGTTCCTGTGAGTGGCCTAACTGTATATATGATTGCCTGTGTAATGTGCCAGTGTTGGTGTGCAGTATGTGTGTGTGTGTGTGTGTGCGTGTTTCTATGTGAACTTGTGTGTTTGACAGACAGGCTCTGCTGGCGTGCCGCAACTCCCACTCCAGGCCCTCTGAAAGCAGACATGGGGATATCCTGTAATGAGCAATTTCATCCGTGCACGACTGGAACTCTTCTTGGCAAGCCCTCACATCGCCCGGCCTGCGTGCTTCCCCTCACTCTACACTTTCACTCTCTTTTCTCCCTCTCTCTCTCTGTCTCTTTCTTTTTTTCTCCTCTGTTTTGTTTCTCCCACTCCCTTTCTCTCCCGTCACTCCCACAGGTCCAGTGGTGCTGTAACACTCGTCTCGACTCTGTCTCTGGGCTTAAGCCCTCTGCTGACTGCAGCAGTCACCCGTGCCCCTTTGTGGGCCCATCGATCTCTCTCCAGTCGCCAGTGTGAGGTCACCCCTGACCAGCTGTCTCCGCAGTAGGAGCCTCTTCCAAAAGTTATGGTCTGGGATCAGCGTCTCTCGACCCAACTCCCAAAGGCAACAACACCCAGGTGCAGACGCCCACACTGATCAGAGAGTTCCAGTAAGAGCCGGATGTGAAGCTCTTCATTCAAGTGACTTCCCTCTCGCTTCCATTCGCTTGCTGGCAAGCGCAAGTGACTGAGGCTCTGTTGCTGAGACAATGCTCTGATGTCATGACGGAACGGATGCTGCAAAAGTCGCTGATGTCATCTGTGACCTCATGATGCCTCCTGGGATTCTGGCACAAGAGGGGGTGGGTGTGTAGTGTGGAAAACGTGGGGTGGAAAAGATGTGGATATCCTGTTTCTGAGTTGCCCGGTGCCTGGACACTCCCGTTTTTAATGGCATTTATGATTACAGCGCACACACCCGCCCAAGACCTGAGGCGAAACAAAGTCCCAGGCGCAGCTCCAACATAAACACCATTTGCATTTTCATGGTTATTCCGACATGTATCCCCATAACATCACAATCAGACGTTACTGTTACTGTTGCACTTACTGTTAGTCTAGTTGGTGTTTAAATACATTTATATGCACTTTTTGTGGCACCAAAAGCATTTTTATACCTGGCATGTATCCATACACAATCAAATGAAAAGTTACTGGTAGTCTGCATAGCTGACAGTTAAATGGAAATATTGTGAGGAGAGGAAAATGTTTTCGAAAAATTCTGGGAGACTCTCCAAGGGGAGTGAATGTCCAAATCCCTGAGAGCTTCCAGTCAACAGGGCGGCACTCACCCTTAAACAAAGCCACTCAGTCATCGTCTGAAGAAGCCTCTCAACCCAGAGTGGAAGACAGGAAGATGAAAGACCCGTGGAAGAGGAAGAGGAAGAGGAGGTGAGCTGTCTGTAAATAGCCTGGAAGTTGTTGTTGGGCACAACTCAAGGCAAGACTGTAACATACTTCTCATAGCTACTGTAGCATAGAAACAATCGATTTGGATTTCTGCTGTGAATTCATTTAAAGTGTCAGAAATGGCAAACTATGAAACCCCGGAGGTGTCATTGCAAGATACAGTATTTGCTAAATTGTGCACTTATTTGATGAAATTGTGTTCTCTTTTTAATTTTCATTATCAAATGAATGCACAATTTAGTAAAATAAGCTAACTATTTACTAAAATGAGTGCATTAGTGAAACGAGCGCACTGTGTAATAAAACGAGTGCACAATACAATAAATTGTGAGCACTATCTAGTGAAATGAGAGGACAATTTAGTAAACAGAGCGCACAAGGCCTAAAACTACCCTGCTAAAAACCTGCTTGACCAGCTTATAGTCTATGCATTATGTGGCCATGTTTTATGCAAGTTGTTTTATGCAAGTTGCCATGTTTTTAATAATTAAAGGAACTGCAGTCCAGGACAAAAGATTTGTGAGAATGTAATAAAAACTTCCACTGCACGATACAGCCAAGCATATTGCCAAAAGAGGGCAGTTATGAATGCTAGCAGACGATATTCAGCACCAACTGTGCCAGTGGTGATATATTGCAAGTGCATGAGCAAGTGCTACTGCATGCCCTTTAGGTATCGCTACCTTCCTCTGGTTTTAGACCAGAAGAACTGCTTTATTAAATTTATATGAATCATAATATTATTGCATGAATCAACCCCTCACAGTTGTGAAAACATCTTTAAAGCATAAAGAGTGCCTCTGCTCGGGGTTTGCTAGCACTAGTTGTTTGGCCTTGGTCTTGGCCTTGGCAAAGCAGATCGGTCTCAGACGAGGGGTGCCGCCAGGTTCGCTAGGCGCACTGGAGATGAGGGTACAGCTGGCTCCTGTCCGTCCAAAAGCAATGAGACGACAGACCCCTTCCACGGGAGGAGAAGCACTTAAGAAGCGCACCTTGCCCCCGGCCACTCATATTTCCCCTGGCAGACAAAGTTTCCTACAGCTGAAGGACTTAGAGGGAAAAGAGAAAAGAACTGAAAGAGGCAGGCAGAAGGGAAGGAGAGAGAGAAAGAGGGACGGAGAGAGAGCAGAAGTCAAATGGCGGTCCTCCAACAATATCAAATCTACAGGCGGGTAGTCCTAGGAGGAGGAACAGAGAGAGAGAGAGAGAGAGAGAAGAGAAGAGAGAGAGGGAGAGAGAAATAGAGAGAGAGAGAGAGAACAATCGAGCCCTCATCCGTTCACCCCTGTTGAGTCATGCAGAACGTTCAGCTGTTCCTCTTGGACGTCCATCTATCTACAGCAACAATGAAGTGATATTTTTTTTTTTAAATGCCCCAACACCCCCACCCCCTCCTGGGCCTCGCCTCCCACCTCACTTCCGAAAAAAGAGCCTCCTCTCTGTCCCTCTTTTTTCCATCTGTGAGATAGTTTTATCCATCCGCCTACCGTGAGCAGACGTAAAGCCGACATTTTTGTAGGGCTCCAGACTCTCTCGGGCCCAGTAAGCCCCTCTTGACCTGCGCATAGAAACAGATGGAGCCTAGAGTTGATTCCTGAACGGGGCCAACATCAAGCCCCTTCCACAGATGCACAAGTGCCACGTGTTCACATTTCTGGGTGAGAGTGGGAGTGAAAAGACAATAAGTACACAAACTAGACGAAATGTGTAGCAGGGTATAATATTAGTAATATTAATGTTATTTAATATATTGTTACAGATTTGCACACTTTTCTGGGGAAAAAGACAAAGGTATATTTTAATCAACTGAAAATGTAAGGCACTATAGTTTGTAGATATGGTGGCTGCACACTGCTAGGGTATGAAGTAGTTACACACTATTATACCTGTGCCACACCAACACCCCTGAATCCAGTGGCTTAAGGTAAGTTTTTGTCATTTGCCCAGAGTCTTTGGATATATAAAAATAAAAAATATTTGTAAATTATTTTAATGTAATTTAAATGTTAAATTATTTTAACATTATTTAAAATACTATAATTGTGCCCACATAAAATGTTAGCTTGCATATCCCCTGCCACTATCGCTACCTGTTGCATCGCTACCTGCATGATTCTTGAACATATTTCCCACACTGATAACTGAATAAACAACCATAACACCTTATCACCAGTTTCACTAAATGTGTGCTGTGTCCCCAAATGCCAACGGCATGATGAAATGTCACACTCAAGGATACACTGTGAAATAAAAAGATGACAACTTGGGGGCCAGAATGCATAACATTTATATGCAAACTGCAGAGATGTTGAATATTAGTGTTGCAGTCCAACTGCTGGTGTTGCTGTTCTCCGTATGTGAAGGTCAGTGTCAGAGCACCGAGACTGAAGCCCAGACAGAGCCAGGGCACTATTGCTGCAGTCACTACCCTGTTGGATGTCTCATCTGAGCTGAACCGACTCAAAGACAAAGTTGGAAAAGCTTGGGACTGTCGTGGTGGAGCTGAAGGTAGAACTACAGCACAGAAAAGTCAGATGGAGAAAGCAGAGGCCAAAATGGAAGATCTACTGGTGCAGGACACAGCACAAGAGGCAGATCTGACGGTAGTGAAGACCAGACTGGCCATAAGTGAGACTGAGCTGGGGGATCTGAAGGGAGAGAACGAAGCACTGGAGGCAGTCTTGACCACCATGAGAACCGAAAAGATGAACCTGATCAAGCAAAGTGCCACACAAGAGGCAGAGCTGGCAGTACTGCAGACCAGATTCAACACGAGTGAGAGAGAGGTGGAGAATCTGAAAGAGGAGAACAGTGTCCAAGGGTCTGATCTGATGGCAGTTAGAGTTGGCCAAGCAGCCACTGAGACTGAAGTGAAGAATCTAAAGGAAATGATTGCAGAACAACCCAAAGTGGCTTTTTCAGCAGGTCTCAGACCTGGAATCACAGAGGCAGGGAACATTGAGATGAATCTGGTCTTCAGCAAAATCATCAGCAACATTGGCCAGGCCTACAGCAGTATAACAGGCTTCTTCACAGCTCCAGTGAAGGGAATCTACTACTTCAGATTCACAGTGATGGATCACGCAAATGTACGCAATATGGACATATTGATGTACAAGAACGGAAACCTTGTCATTCTTTCATATTTATATCCCAGCAATGGAACTCCATCTTATCTCTCTAATGGTATGACTCTGCAGCTGGAGGTGGGAGCAGTAGTTAACCTACGACTCCCTCCTCACAAAAGGCTCTTTGATGATGAAAACTCTCATTTCAGCACCTTCACGGGGTTCCTTCTCTTTTCTTCTGCAGAAGGCCAAAGGAGAACAGGGAATGGCATCAAGAGGAGGTGAACATCAGCATGATCAACGTTTGTGTCTCATATTGCTTTACAATGGGAATATAAATCCGTTTAAAACTTCAGTGTTGTCTGCTGGTCACTATAAAAGATCTGTTGAGCACAGCTAAATTAGTTAAACGGCACTTTGAGTTTTTGAAAAAAAAAACAAAACAAAAAAACATAATTTAACCAATGATATTAAAGTGTCACACTTTTTAATTTTGTAAATAATCAACATATTTGGAAACATAAAAAATGAGTCTTCATCAACATAAGTTTCTTAACCCCAGCAATGGGGGGGGGGGGTTCCACAGTGTCATACAAGGGGATATTGACATCCCACATGAATAAAACAACACGTACCAATGTTTCTGTTGTATCCTGTAAGGAGCCGCATCTAGGCACAGTAGCAGGGAGATGTGATGCGTGGATGAATTTTTCAGAAAGCCAGCAATATACAGTTTTCATGTGGACTGAAACAATTCAGTCGGGTTCCGTGTCTCAGTACTACAAAGGGGTGTTGAAAACTGAAGCTCAGTAGAGACTACATGGTACCTATATCACATTAACACCCTGAATTTGTTAGCAGGTTTGTATTTTCCCACAACACTGATAACTGAATAAACATAGCCTGACTGGTAAACACCATATTTACAGGTTCACAAAACCCTGAACTTAATTTGACCCCTAAAGAGATCAGATATCTGGTATCTGATTCTAAGGCCAATTCACCCTTAAAAACCTGGAGATTAGGGGCTGAGGCTCATTACTTGTACATTCTGTGAGGTATACCGACAAGTTGTGGGAAATGGTGCTAGTGATATGAACATCACAAAGGAAAGATGTATTATTGTATTTTACGGATTAATTCCGGGTATAATCAGGCTATAAGATGCTTGCAACATTTACCACTGAAATTGGGACTCTTTGGGCCTAGCAACATCCATCCTTCAGTGTGAAACTTCACCACAAGGGGTCAGTACACCAGTCATGCCACCATCCCAACCATTTATCTCCAGTTTAGTAGCTACAAAAAAATCATGCTTTGCTTGCTTAGACTGTTCTCGGGCATCATGCTGTGCCTTTGGGCTCAGGACGGGAGAGTCACCACATGGACTTACTGCTGATAGTTTATGTTGTCTTTGTGGGAAGCACTCTGAGTGGCCATCGTGCTGGAAAATGCGCTTATAAATAAATTGACCGTATCTTACCTTACATGCCAACCATCCTGTAGAGTGCTCTGTTGAGTTAGCAGGATTCGAGGACCCAAAAACACAAGTATTCATGTTTGCACACATCACTTAGCATCTCACCCTATCATGAATTTCACCCGAAGTGAGTGAGAGTTGGACAGGAAAGTTGGTGGAACACAGCACAGCCTTGCTTTGATTTATGTTCAGCATCAGACTTGCCCCAATCACACAAACTTGTTTGAGGATGTGAGTGAATGTCCTAATATGTACTTATATACAGCATATATCAGCATGTCTCGGTACAAGTCTGGAAGGGCCTGAATAGTCTTTTGTAGGGAGGGCATGCTAAATTATTCTGTGCACTATGCACAGTAGCTTGTGTTGGAGTGTACTCTGAAAAAATGCCAGAAAAGATCACAAGAGACAAATGTGTGTTTGTGTTCCAAAACATGCATACCAACTCTGGCTATCATCATTCAGTTTTGTTTCAGCAACACATAGCCTACTCCAGATGAGTAAAGATCCTGAGATGATTCATTAACAGTGTGGTCAGAGTCAGGTGTCTGGACGCAGTCTGAGTGCTACCAACTGGGCTGTGAGTGGGAAAAAAGGAAGAAAAAAAACATCATGCTGGCCTTTGGAGTTTCTCTTGGATACCTCAGAGGAAACTTAGGATCCATCACGGAGGAATTATGGAGAGTTTTGGCAGACAAATTAAATGAGGACCAATCCAATTAGAATCACAACAGAAAATGTAGTGCTTACTTAGGTCATCTATTAGGAATGGCATGCTGGAGAAGACAAAAAAATACACCTGTGCTGTTACAACTGAGGCCCAGACAGCAACGGAAAATGAACACAGTTAAAAAGAGACATGTGGAACACGCTGCCAAGAAGCAACCCGCCACATCTGTGAGAAAATGTAGAGTGTGTCAGCAGTAACGGATTACATAAACAGATATTACCCAATAACAACAAAAAAACTAATATGTAACACTTACACAAATAAACTGGCCTAGTTATGTGTATATACCCTAATAAACCCTTATGTTGTGTTCTGGCCAAAAACGACCGCTTTGACACTTCAGTCTTTCATAAAAAAAATATTTTCTTTCATGTTAGACTCACGAGGATTATGGCATCCTTCATCCTACCTAGGGCTACTTGAATGAAATTAATTCGTTAATTAATTAATTAATTAATTAATTAATTAATTAATTATGTTGCTTGTGCCAAATACGATGATCAAAAACATATTGTGACTCAACATATCTAATGTTCAGACTTAAATATATAAACTCCAACTTCCTGTATGTGTCTGTCATCGGTGAGTAGAATAGGAGCAACATCATGGCTATAATAAAAACTCCAGGTAAGAAAAAGAAATGTCAGTAGCTTAAGTATAAGGGTTATGTATAGAGTTTGACCACTAGAGGGATCTCTAAGCACAACCAATCACAGAACAAGGACACACCCCTGTTCTAAAAATATTCCAAGGTGTTAATGAATGAATGGGGGGGCAGCTGTCTGTGATTGTAAAAACAATAATATTAAATAAAAAAGGATATCTACAAAGATGAAAGGACCCAATATGTAAGATATATAATAGCGTATCATGTTAAAGCATCTGGGTAGGCTATCTTTTAGGCCTATTGCAAAATCCTTTCATTGACATGTCATTTCTTTGGATCTGGCGTATTTCATATGAAGACTCGGGGCAACCTTTTGAATTCCAGCTACCTATAACAGCCAGTTACATGAAACAACACAGTCACCTAGGCTAGATGAACTCGGCGTTAACGTGACCGCGGGTTGCGTGGATTTAAAGAGATTAGCCTACCCATCAAAATAGGATATTTATTGCATCCAATTAGTTACCTAAGGTGATAGTGTTCAGTTTTACATGTCATTATTGTTAACACAGTCTCCCAAGGAGAAGAATAGTCTACTTACGTAGTGTGAAGCGCTGCACAGCATAGCAGCCTAGTAGTAATCTCGGGGATGTTACACAATATTGACAGCCAGGGGGAAGCGTTGTACAATGCTTACAGTAGACTACAACCAGGAAGCGAGCGTCAGAAAAAGTATCTCAACCCGTGCCGTGCCGAAGCGTCAGTAGAGGTACAGGGCGGCTCGTTTCAACTTCTTCCTTCAACCATCACAAAGTGTGTCAAACCTCTGCTCGAGTCGGAGACAGGTGCTGGAAGCAAACAGTGGCCATTTATCTAGTCTATAGGGTTGCGTGCGGTCACTTTAATCGGGGTTTAAAGACTATAGAATAGCTTACACGCACGGAGAAAGAACAAGACTTGTGGAAGATTCACTTTTCGCCTCCGTCTCTCACATCATGGCTACAACAACCTGTACCAGGTTTACTGATGAATATCAGCTGTACGAGGAGTTGGGAAAGTAAGTTTTCAAATATTATGAAATGTGTGTTAAAAGCTGCACCTTTGCTGACAATTTAGTTAAACAGTGTTTTTGCTCTGTGGTTTACTACTACCTGTCACCTGTTTGGAATGTACTGTATAACTTAACCGAGGCTATTGTATCCCCAAACAGAGTGTTCATAGGACAGATGGATTTGACTAACTTTTCAAGATTATTAATTTATATGCCTATTCAACGGTCCAGCTTTACGGAGTTGGTCTACATGGTAGCAAACACTGCTTTACCTCCCGAAATCATTTGCCGGAATTCCCCTCAATAATAAGGCAATTTTCAGGACCAGAAAGTCATGCTTGGGAACATTGAAATGTTTCAATCCCAGAATGTTAATATGTTGTCTGGCACAATCGATCTGTCTGTTAGGTTACTGTCCTCGCATTGTTGAGACTGTTTACAAGATGCTTTATTTAGGGGGTGCAATGACGAAATCTTGGAGCCTATTCTAAACGCATTCCAGTTGACAAGTGGCTTAACAGGATTGCTTCTGATAGGACATTTCTGCTTACTTACTAGAATAGGGGCAGACGTTTAGACCGACTCCTTGGTTACCAAACAATACGAGATGATGTTGTGAAATCCCCTAGTTTCTAATTTGCATTTGGCCAGCAAAAATGCCATTTTCATGTCATCATGTCATAATTTTATATA
This sequence comes from Alosa sapidissima, assembly GCF_018492685.1. NCBI lineage: Eukaryota > Metazoa > Chordata > Actinopteri > Clupeiformes > Clupeidae > Alosa > Alosa sapidissima. Next base: position 2,556,345 of record NC_055974.1, on the reverse strand, counting down.
GGCTATAGCAGCTATACTCTGTCACAAAGCACAGTGCAGACATCCACTAACATACTGTACTGCTCATTTTGAAATGCAGAGGTGCCTTCTCTGTGGTCAGAAGATGCATGAAGATCTCCACCGGTCAGGAGTACGCTGCCAAAATCATCAACACCAAGAAGCTCTCTGCTAGAGGTGAGCAGCATCAAATCTTTGATCATGTGTCTGCATCCCACACCAAAATTGATTCACAGTTGACCCTAATCCCCTGTCCATACTTCTAGCAATAACACACTAGGCTACGGAGGGAAGAACCACAGGCAGTAAGTCAGTCAACCCCAGTGTGTAACCCTTATACTGAACAGTTCCAGTTCCTCTCTGTAGTTGCAGACCATAGGAAAGTGAAACAGAAGTTAGTGAACAGTTCAGTCTTGACTCGTTTTGACTCGATGCATGTGGCCGCTAGTTAACTTCCCCAGGACTGGCACTCAGCCTTCTGTCTCATTGAAGTGTTTTGTAAGATCAGGGCATTATTTAAGATAAAAATGTATTAGTGTGAATATCACTAATTAATCTAATCTAATCTATCTCACTTATCAGATACACCACTTTTAAGGAAGGCATTCGGAACAGAAAAAAATAGATCTGGGAAAAATCGACCCTGGCAGTTACTTATTACCTCTTTACATGGCTTATGATCTTGCATGGCTTATGATCTATGCATGGTATGGCAAAGTGCCATATAAGCTGCATGACTGATGCCAGTAATCAGAAGCCATTCAGAGAAAATTACATGTTCTGTTGGAGGTACATAATTTTTGTATCTAAAAGTGAGATTTTATCCTGGGGATTCCCACCTTGTTATCAGACCACAAAGGTATAGTCCTAGAGCTCTGTGTTTCGTCTGGTGCATAGCTGTAGCCTACATCAGCAGCAAGGAACACTTCTCTGACCGCCTCGCAGTGTTGCAAGCATACCTGTCAATAGCATAATAGTCACCTCTGACTCAGAGTCTAGTTGCTCTTTCACGCCTCTCAAAAGCAGCTGTGTGGAGAGCGACTGCGTAGGACAGAGCCACCATGGCTGTCTGTGGCTTGCAGAGATGCAAAGGTCAGTCTTTGGACAGGTTTATCAGGGAGAGGGAAGTGGAAGGGATGAGTAAGTAAGACCTTGCACATGTGAAAGAGAAATAGCATAGTTCTGAAGGATGGATAGGTGAATAGAGGACACAGAGGGATGGATAATCATGATGGATCGATAGAATAAGTATGGAGGGAAAGACTGGCAGATAGATGGATGAACTCCTGGGTCTTTTGTTCTGTCAGTGCTTCTGCATTGGTTTTAATTTAAAGGGACCCTGTGTAACTCCAGTAATTTCTTCATCGATTTTTCAGTTTTGTTGTCACATTTTTCTCTATGCCGCTCCCCCTACAGCTTTGGGGTGCATATTTCAAAACCATCTCTTTGGTCTTTTCCCTGGCTCTGCCATGATGAACATCTAAAAAATGAAGACATCTTCTGGCTAGATGGCATGGCTAATCGGTGCTTGAGGGGGACGTGTGTATGTCCAGAGAATTTGAAGCATTTTGTGTTTCTTGCTCGTTCTCGCTTCTCACAGGACTTCCTGATTTAGACACTGACGGGACGCTATTGCAGATCTTGCAAGGCTGGTTTTCCGGGAGGAGAAGGTAGAGGGAGTAGGGAAAGCCTCCATTCTCACCACAACAGGCCATTTAACCAACACCGTGATTTCTAAACTGTTTTATTCAGTTGAAAATGTTGCATAGGGGGCCTTTAAGGCAAGACAAGATAAATGACTGAATATTGGCACCCAACAACCAGAATGGTCACGTTTAAGGAGCAAAACTAACTCACTGTGGTCATCTGAGTGCAGAAATGAATGGAGGAACTACTGGCAACAAATGCTTTCAGAAATATGTTCCCTATCTAAAAGGGGAACCACATAATCAGTTCCAAGTACATGACTTTTACAAAGGGTACGATGGTTGGAAAAGATTTGGCTCAGGCCTGGCCTGTATCCCCCCACACATACAGTACATACATACACACTCCCCCCTTACATTCTCACAGTTCTTTTTCTGACCACTTCATGCTGAAGGCTCTCAAAATGGGTCATGACATCAATGAAGGGTGTTTGAGTAGATGTATCTGCGTAAAGGAGCCTGGGGGAGATTGCTAGCCCAGTAACCCACTCCTGTTGTCCTCTGGGCCAGGGCTGTAGTACTCGAGTCCGGTCTTGGACTCGAGTCCGGACTCCAGACCGTTTTTCTACGGTCTCGGACTCGCTAGTATTTGGACTTGGTCTTGTCTCGGTCTCGGCCACTGGTCTTGCCAAATATGGCTTTTGGTCTCGACCGAGTCCAGGTGTCTTTAGCGCCATCAAAATTAACGTGTTAATCGCCGCGATTCATTTTGAAATACATAATGCGTTACAAAACACTCAATAGTGTTTACCTTTGTGGGGGGCTGATGTCACGTAACGGAAGCCGCAAAACCTAAAACCGCAAGCCTGAGAGTTTATTTTACTGTCTGTGGAGTTAGCTGAAGATAAAGAGGAACCAACATTTAGCCAAATAGTAGCTTTACTGCAAACTGCTTTTCACTCTTGTTAGATAACGTTTACAATGTCAAAATGCACCAACAGCAACAGTTACATAAAGACGACACTTTTCGGGTCCTTTCCATCGTCCTAAGATCCAACTTGAACGTACTCCATTTAATTGAGAGCGCGTCTGAGCGCACACGAGAAGGAGAGAAAACGATTGGCAGGCTCCAGCTGGCTTGGCGTTGTTGGTGATAATTGATATCTCCTTTTTAATATAAGAAACTTATAAAAGGAAGGCAACAAAGACGAGGTTAGAGGAGATTGCGGATTTATCCGATTTCCACTACTGACCAGTTATAAACATGTATGACATGTAGGCTGCACTCACTGTGATTTGAAAAATGGACAAAAATATGAAGAGTTGTCTTTGCCTTTGTGTAATGGAACTGGTGAGTCTTGAAGTTTTCAATAATTTGTTTACATGAAGCACATATTATGCCGATTGAAACACATTCCATTCAGATAGCTAGGTGACTGGCTCAGGCTCATCATTCACTTTTAATTGCAAACAGAAAATGTCTAGCTAGCATCATGTCATTACATGCTTCTATTTCCAAAGGAATGAAAACTGTTTATACCAACTTAATATCATGCTTATCATTGTTAATATTGTACAATACATGTGGTACAAACAATATTAGAGCTTGTGGACTAGCTATAGGCTATATTTCAATGGAGCTGGTAAAAAAAAGATCATTATGAGAACGTGGCCACAATGGGCTTAAAGTGACAGTGCACCATTTACAAATGAGTTAAACAGCATCAAATGTGTAGTATTTCTTAAGAAATTAATACTTTAAAACACAATTACTGTGTCAGTATTATCATTTAAATAATATAAAAGTGTTTTACTTTTACCTTTGTGGTTACTCATTAATTTTGTGATTTATGTTGTATTTAATATGCCATTTAAGAAGCTTTAGTCTTTAGGAACTTTTTAATTGCGGTTAATCGAGATTAATTCATTTCAAAATATATATTTTGAATCGTTTGACAGCCCTATAATAATATTGGAGAAGGGGAATGGCTACACTTACAAATACTGGGTGTGTTCACACTGTTTTTGCTTTTAGATAATAATAATAATAACCCAAAATGATTGTCTTGATACTGTCATGCATAAGACTTTTTTTCCTATCCTGGACTCGGTCTTGACTCGGACTCGAACCTTTTTGGACTCGGTCTTGTCTTGGACTCGAACCTCTTTGGACTCGGTCTTGACTTGGTCTCGACTAGTCCTGGTCTTGGACTTGTCTTGGACTCGACAAAGGTGGTCTTGACTACAGCCCTGCTCTGGGCTGTGTGGAGGTGGGCTGGACCAGCCAGTGGCTCCATCCTTTTCTCCACTGGTGTCGGAGGATGTGTCGCCAAATGGTCTCATGTGAAAGCAGTAGGGGATGACTGACAGGTCTAACCTGCTGCTGCTGGTGTAGCTGGTTGGGCCACCAGGTGGACATGCTGGTGTGACCATCTGAGGAAGCTGGTCATGCTGGTGTGACCAGCCTGTCATGTGGGATACAGCTGGTGTAAGATGGTCATGCTGGTGACCAGCCTGCCAAGCTTGACATTGTTGGTGTAAAATAGCCATGTTGGTTTGCTAGAATGACCAACATAAGCCGTCATGGTCAGTTATACCAGCAATGTAAGACCAGCAACACCAGTTAAAATGACCAGCTTGAGATGGTACGACAGGCAAAGCCAGTCGAATTACCATCGTATAGTCAAAGTCAAAGTCAAAGTCTGCTTTATTGTCAATTTCTTCACATGTCAAGACATACAAAGAGATCGAAATTACGTTTCCCACTATCCCACAGTGGAGACAAGACATATTTTACCAATTAGGTCCACAGACAAACATAACAATCAAGTAAACAATATAAAAAGTAAAAATAAGAAGGCACATACAATGAAGAAAATAAGAGCAGCAAAATTTGAGTTGAAAATGTGCAATTGTGCATACAGTAGACAGTCAATATAATAGTGCAAAAGTCAGGCCAATAAATGGCTGAGGTAGTTCTGTTTGACCTAAGTATGCAAGTGGCATAGTGGTGCAAGTTATGTAAGAGCAGCAGAAGTGTGTTGAGAGGTGTTTTCAGAACAACAGGACAACAACAACAAGTTGCAAAGTGTGCAAGTGTACAAGTGGAGTAGTGCAAGTGGAGTAGTGCAAGGCAGCCATTGTGGGTCCAAAGTCCAGGATGTTATGTAGCTGAGGGGGGAGAGGGGGGAGAGAGTTCAGCATCCTAACAGCCTGGTGTATGAAGCTGTTGGTGAGTCTGGTGGTGTGGGAGCGCAGGCTTCTGTACCTCTTCCCAGAGGGCAGGTGATCAAACAAATTGTGAGCGGGGTGACTTGCATCACTCACAATTGTGGTCGCCTTGCGGGTGAGGTGGGTGGTGTAAATGTCCTTCAGGGAGGGGAGTGAAGCACCAATAATCCTTCCAGCTGTGTTCACTATGCGCTGCAGGGCTTTCCTGTTGTATTCAGTGCAGCTTCCGCCCCACTGGGTATACTGGGTAAACCAGCTGAAGGTATGTTTTCGCAAGAGTTTTGCTTGTCTAGCTGGTCAACCATCATAGGGCGGTCAAACAAGCTGGTCAACCAGCAAACCACCTTAAGCTGGTCAGGCTGCTTTTTTCAGCATGCACGTGCTGTCTAGAAAACATTGTTACAAGCGTCTTTGAGACTTTGTGTCCAAGGTGAATAAGATAACAGCAGCAGTGGAAAGAGTTCAACACTTTGTGTCCATCCCATGATGCCTTCCAAATGAAAAGTTTCACTCTCCAAAACATGCTCAAAGGCTGTGCTTCCATGGGCCTGTTTGTGCAAAATGTAGATGCACTTAATGGTTGAATGACCTCTGTGTTTTGCAATGGTGATGTGAACTGAGGCATCTATTCCAGTCAGTGTTGGAATTGATGTCAAGATTGACTGCAGCTTGTTGAAGTGGGAAACCTATAGTGTGACATCACTGGGTCACTGGGTTCACGGGGTAAGTAATCCTTTCAGGAAAAGGTTTCTGGGATATGTCTGTAGTGAGCTGTGGAAATTCCGACTGGTTTGGCACGAGTATGGTGACCAGAGTAGGGTCCAGCTCCAGGGACACTTTTGACCGTCTCTCCTGGTAGCAGCAGCTAAACATAGTGTCCAAGAGGTTACGGCAATGGCAACGAGCATATTTTTCCCCCTTTCCTTTCTGTGGATGGGCAGTTTTGTGCAAATGCATGGATTTAACCCAGAGCAGCAGGCATTTATGCAGGGATCATTGTTGCTAAGTGCTCTCTGGGGAAGGATCTGGTTGTATTAGTGATGCCTGGATGCTGTCTCTTTCTATTTTAGACTGCACATAATAATGGTCAATTCAGACTCTTTCAGTCTCTTTATTCCATGTTCCTTTATACTTTATTATCTATTGAAATGTACCAATAATAAACTATTAATGAGGAGAATCAATAATAAAATGAGAAGAGTCAATAATACAGTGAATTGCTGTTTCTACATGGTATGACTTAATAATAATAAAATATTCCCAATTCACAATTAGGCCTGCAGTCCATGGCCTGAGTGTGTGTTTATTCTATTATTATACTCTAACAGCTGTTAATTCTCATCTAATTCACCAGCTACTTGTGCCTGAATGCACTGATTTCTTTATGAAGTAGCAGATGTTCTTTTGAGGGGTGCTCTGTGCAAAGTCAGAACTCTGTGTGTGTGTGTGTGTGTGTGTGTGTGTGTGTGTGTGTGTGTGTGTGTGTGTGTGTGCGTGCGTGCGTGTGTGTGTCTATTGATCACTCATTGAGAAAACACATTGTTGCACAACTGATATTGACTGTATCTCTTGTCTCTCATGTTGGCTTTGTGTTGGTGTGTGTGTGTTCGCGCATATGTGTGTGTGCGCGTCTAAACCCTGGCTTTATTAGATCTGAATGGAGCCTTGCTGTCTGTCTGTGAGGGGAGAGCTGCATACAGCCATTTAAAGATCAATGCAGCCTCTCGGGCAGTAACGCACAGGAGAGGAGCGACTCTTAAGGAAATAAATGAGTGAACACTTGGAGAGGGCCGAGGGCACTTGGAGAGGGCCAAGGCCAAATGCCGTATCTCACATGCCATGTTAATGAAAGAGAGACTGCATTTGTGGATCGTCCCTGTAATTCAAAGCCAGTCCAACACTTAATGGGCTCCCCTGTGCAGCACCTTGTGTGAGTGCGTGCGTGCGTCAGTAAATGCTACCACTTAGCCCAGCTAAAGGGTCTCCTCTCCTGTGTGTGTTTGTGTGTGTGTGTGTGTGTGTGTGTGTGTGTGTGTGGTGGCACCGTGCGAGTGTTTACATCTGCCCGCCAGCCTGCCCGTCTGCTGTGCGTGCCACACGTGGACACACGTGGACACACATGTACTGTACGTGTGTGCATGCTCCTGCGACGTGCGGCTCAGCTTCTCCCTTTATTATCTGCATCACTTATGCATGGATCTGGGTTTCAGCGCCTCCCTTCTTACTCCAAACCCCCCCCCCCCCCCCCCAAGATGCCAGCGAGAGATGATGGCACCACAGCCATGTGGGTCAGGGACGCTAATGATGCCACGGCAGAGGAGGTGGGCATGGTGGGGGATGGGTGGAGGAGGCATCAGATGGGTAGAGGAGAGAGAGAGAGAGAGAGAGAGAGAGAAGGATGGAAGGAGTGAGGAGGGTGGAGGGAAAGAGAGATGGAGATGGAGAATGGGTTTTTTTTATGATTGAGTGAATGAGAGAGGGAGAGAAGAGAGAGATATAAGAAGACAAAGAGAGAGAGAGATATGAGAAGAGAGAGAGAGAGAGATGAGAAGAGAGGGATGGGAGGTGATAGATGGGTGAAGGGAGAGAGAGGGGGAAGGGAGGAGAGCAAGGCAGCACATGTGGGATGGCTGCTGATGGGTGCAGGGGTCACTTGTGCACAGGTGAAATCATCCTCCTCTGAGCGTGACAGTGGAAAGGATTTCACCCACCACCACTGCAATATACCGCAAGCACTTTCTGACCTAGTGCGAGCAGGACCAATGGCCTTCACTCTCTCAGTCACACACACACACACACACACACACACAGAGTCAAATACATACACCATACACATGAACACACACACACACACACACATACACACATACACACACACACACACACACACACACACACACACACACACACACACACACACACACACACACATGGTCATGGCCACACTCCCCTTACCTCCCCCAGCACAAAAGCACATTCTGTATGCATGCATGAATTCTTCTGCACAGTTGTTTTGCAATCAACATCTGTCAAAACACATAGGAGCAGGAAACGTTCAGATTGTACCTGACACACTCCCCCACGCGTAAGCATCCTGGGCTGCACAGTGAAGGCATCCTACACATACATGCTCATACTTGTGGATGGCTGTCCTCTGGGAAAGAGGATGTTATGTAACAGGTAGAACAGGGCCCGGTGATTAGCCTATCATAGGAGTGCTCGCTTGTACACGTGAGCCGCTGGGATGCACAGGGAACAATCGTTCTTACAAAGCATTGGATGTGGATGTGCAGGGATGCTATCCTCCATGCCCCCCCCCCCCCACCCCAAGCTGCGCACAACTCCATTGAAACGCTGAAGTGACGTCAGAAAAACAGCACATTTGTGTGTGTGTGTGTGTGTGTGTGTGTGTGTGTGTGTGTGTGTGTGTGTGTGTGTGTGTGTGTGTGTGTGTGTGTGTCTACCCTAGGGCCTCCCTGGCTGAGTGAGCACACCAAGCCTTTAGAGGCTGGATAAAAATAACTTACTCAAAAGAGAGAGAGAGAGAGAGAGAGAGAGAGAGAGAGAGAGAGAGAGAGAGAGAGAGAGAGAGAGAGAGAGAGAGAGAGAGAGAGAGAGATTGTGGAAGAGAGAATAGGGGAGAGGGAGTGAGAGCGAAAGAATTTATGCTACAGCTGAATTGTATGAATGAGTCTTTCCCTTGACAAGACGTTGCTAGGTGCTGGATTCTGGAAAGCATAATAAATGATTTTAAAGCCGACATATAAAGCAGAAATTCAAAGCACGTAGTTGAAAGCACATGCTGGATATACTTGCTATGATTTAAAAATGAGCATTTGGCTGCTATCCCTCCACATAAATGAGATGTACAGTAATTGACGTTGATTTTCTGTCTTTTTAACATTTCTCCATAGTGTGATGGGAGAGCTAAGGTAACGTGTCGCTAATTGACACTTTGGGTCCTCGTTTCCGTATCTACAGTATCCACGTCTCCAGCAGGGCTTGAGAGGCCAGCAGTGATATCTGTTAGTGCCTAGACAGAGTGGGATCCTTGAGAGCACATCTGTGGTGGATACCTTCCCAGACGGGTTATGTAAGCTGGCTCTCCTGTCCATCTTCCATTCATAATTCTTGGCGCAAAACAGCTGAGAAAAGTCGATCACTTCAGACAGACTGGAGGTGGGAAAGAAGTGAAGGGAAATAAGACATGGAAGTGCTCATGAGTCATGACTTGGTTTTGCATGTTGTCCCCCCTCTTTCCATGTTGTGTACTTGGCTGGTTTTCTCCGGTTGGCTGGAGTGATCGTGTGTGTGTCGCGCAGCACTGCCAGTAACTGTTATCTGTCTGCCGTGGTTTTTGGCGCCAGTTCTGACGTGGCCTCTTCGCTAAGACCAAGTGCTGCCGGCGATATATCCCCTTAATGTCTTATCCTCTTCCTCCTCCCCTCCCCCTGATATTAAGTTACACATGGTGGAATGGGCCGTTCGTGTGGTGTAAGGGAGGTTGGTGTTGTTGAGTGGGAAAGGATGCAGTTCCAAACATTCACGTCTGAGCCACTGATGTAATAAGAAAACGTGAAAAACCACAGTAGAGCAAGACTTGAGACTTGAGTGCTGCTTTATATCTTGGTAGTGCAGAGTGTGTGTGTATGTGTGTGTGTGTGTGTGGGTGTTGGATTGAGCTACACAGACATTAAGCAGATGCCCTCACTCTTACACAAGTCTATCCTGGCTGTCTCTGCGCTTAATCGATTCTCTGTCTGTTCCCATCATAAGAGAGGCACGGCGAAGCCATCTCAGGGGCTTCAGTCTACATCCCGATATACCCAAGTAGGCCAGCGGACCCACTGAGGATCAGATATCTTAATTAGAAGCTCTTTGCCTGTGAAAGTGGCCCAGTGTCAGTCTACGGCAGCCCAGAGGTGCCCTGAAACTCTTAATAAATGTCTCCTCCCCTCTCCAGGGCAGTAGGGCTCTGGATGTGGCAAGGGGAGGAGATGAGGCCATGGTGTGGGGGGAGGATGGGGAGTCATGGGTAGACAAAATGGATCGTTGGATTTTTGTTCAACTGGATCCTTTGGGCTGATTTCTCACGGTGGGGGGGGGGGGTGGGGGTGGGGGCAAAGGCCTGTCTCAGATCTCTTTTAGGTCTGACAGTAAGTAATGCAATCTATGCATCTAGTATGCATAGATTCATGTCAGATTTCATCTGATCCCCTGAAGGGGCAGCCGTGGCCTACTGGTTAGCGCTTCAGACTTGTACCCGGAGGGTTGCCCGATCAAACCCCAACCAGTAAGAATGGCTGAAGTGCCCATGAGCAAGGCACCTAACCCCTCACTGCTCCCCGAGCGCCGCTATAGCAAGCAGCTCACTGCGTCAGGATTAGTGTGTGCTTCACCTCACTGTGTGTTCACTGTGTGCTGAGTGTGTTGCACTAATTCACAAATTGGGATAAATGCAGAGACCAATTTTCCCTCATGGGATCAAAAGAGTATATATACTTATACTATACTTAAGTGGATACTTGGGTAAGCTAGTGATACAAAACCAGTTTGGACTTTGAAGTGCACGGATTGTGGAAAATGCATACTTTTTGTCAACATACTTTTCCTGTCCACTAAGTCGACTGTGCGGAGCTGTAATGATAGACAATGACTGGTCTCTCCCTCCCTAATAGAGACACCCACATCAGAGACGGCTAATGTCCTGTATCCTGGCCCCACCTGCTCCTGGTCACTGTCATCTGTCCCTGGCAGAGGCCGCGTGACCGCCAGTGCTAATGCCTTTCCATCTCCGCTGTGATGCCCTCTCATTAGTATTCATGTATTCATGGGGAAAATGATCCGCCAAGCCTTGCTCCTGTCTCCTGTGTGTCTCTTCACCTAGTTTGTGTGTATGTGTGTGTGTGTGTGTGTGTGTGAGATAGAGATAGAGAGAGTGTGAGATTGAGTGAGAGAGAGAGAGATAGAGAGGAGCACAAACCAGATGTAGTGGTGAAGCTTTAACGTGTATCTCAGTTGTGTGGATAATTGAAATGAAAATGGATAATGTTTCAAAAGCGTCACCGTCATCAACATATACAGTAACACACTAGAGGCAAGGCTTTCTTCTGTGGGCTAAAATGCTATTGTTTATACTGTGTGTGTGTGTGTGTGTGTGTGTGAGTTTTAACACATACTGTAGCAGCTCCTACCAGTTTGCATAACACCCATCCAGTCACTGTGTTGAGCATAGTTAATCTCAGGCTTGGTGTTGCTGGACACCTCATCAGACCCTTGACTTTTGCTTCTTCAGTGCTAAACAGGCTTCAGATTGATTTGGCCTTTTCGAAAACTCCCACTGTCAGATGTCCCATTCGTTTGCTGGGCTGGTACAGCATGGACTGACTGTTATGAAGACCACAAGGTTTTAATCCTCACAGAATTAAGAAGAAAGCATTCATGGAATGTGATTGAATTCTCAGATGTTGATCCACACCATGAATAACATTGATGATTTCCAGGAGATAATCTTCATACAGTATAACTCTTTATATGTCTCTGGCCTAGACATATGTCATCTGTGTATGTGTCCCCCCCCCCCCCATAATATGTCATGATCGTTTTATAGGCCAGAGAAAATGTCCATTTTGATTGTCCGATTTGAATTGTTATCGTGATTACTGTAACTATTTCTCCTTCTCCGGCCCTGTGCTGGTTGTCAGTGTGTTATTGTGTGTGTTCTGACTGCTTAATTAGAGTAGTGGGCCCCCCTCCCTCACCACTGATTGATCATTAGTGCAATGAAAGGGTCTGTTGACCTATTAATCAGTCCAGCCCTGGAGCTCTTCTAAAGGGATGAGGTAGTGATGGAGATGGTGGTGGGGACGATACTCTAATTGACCCCTCTGCTGTGGTTACATACTGTGTAAACAGCCACTGTGCTGTGTTTAAGGTCATATCTGATTCATGCTTTTTTTGCATGGACTTTGTTTGTAAATGTTAGTGTATAGAGCCCATGTCTGACTCATTGGTGTAAACTCTATAGCACAGCACCCCAGAGAGAGGAATGTTCAAGTCATTGGTAATGTGCTGACATTTGGCTCTTGGCTTTCAGAGGCATTGAGACACTATCCACCTAATCTTATCTACAGTGACTAACTCACCTGCACATAGTGGGCCAGATATCATGCAAGCCTTTGCACCCCTAAAGAGTGAATCAGACATGTGCTGGGTTGGTGCTGGGTCACATGGAGCATGTTGAGTGACATGTGATCCTCCCCCAGGAGAGGCAGCCTGATGTGGGCAGGCAGAACTACCCTGACTCTGAACATGTGGAGCTCTTTTTGTCTAGCCTGTGTATCTAGACAAAATCAAGAGTTCAGTGTAAGATTTTAACCATTTTACCAGGTCAGCTCCTAAGAAATGTTCCTCCTTTTGAAATGTGTGTGGTGCGGGTCATTTGGAGCATGTGTAGAGTTAAGGGGCACTCGGTCGGCCCACTCGGTCGGTCCTCTGTCTCGTGTCGGCAGATGGAGTTGCCCTGACATCTTGACAGACAGGATGACCTGGGGGAGCTGATCTGAGGGGAGGTGCTGTCCACTCCAGTAGCACTGGGCAATGGGTCACAGCATCGCTGTCTGTCAGAGTTTGTATGTGTGTTTGTGTGTGTACTACTGTAGGTCTGTGTATGTGTGTCTGTGTGTGTGTTTCTGAGGTGGAAAAATGGAGGTTTTTGTTTTGATGAGGTTGAAATGGAACTTTTTGTCTTTTTGTTGTAATGTGTGTGTGCACATGTGCGTGTGCGTGTGCATGTATGTGCACACACTTGTGTGTGCCTTTCCTGGTGTCACACAACTAAACAGCCACTGTGCTCATGTGGGATCTTTTTAATGTTAAAATAGCTGGGCTGCTGATATTGAAGCTACTGCTGAGTGGGTCAGTGGCGCATTCTCCTGGGAGCGGTCAATCGGGACAAGGGTCAGCGTGTTTGTGATACTGTTGGCCTCTGGAGATACATGGGAACATTGCACACCGTCTGGCCTAACTGTTGGAAGGTCTATCCTAATGAAAGGCTCTTTGTTTGTTCATTAGATTATGATTTATGGGGGTCTGCTATAGTGTAGTAATGCCCTGTCTGCTGAAGCCTTATCTCTAAACTATAAATGTCATTGCTGGAATGTGTGTGTGTGTGTGTGCGTGCGTGCGTGCGTGCGTGCGTGCGTGCGTGGAGCGTGCGTGCGTGTGTGTGTGTGTGTGTGTGTGTTACAATAGGTCAAACATCTTTAAGTATTTCCTCAAACCAGACTTTCCCCAGGAACTTACCAACCAAAGGTGATGATGTTGGCAACTATCATCTTGTTTTGCCACCTGCTTATCTGTCATTGTTTTTTAATCTTAGAAGACATTCCTCATTTATCTCCCTGCTTGTGTTTCACTGCTATCAGGCGCTTCTATACAAACAGATTGACCGCAAGCCATAGCTGATTGACCTGTTCTATTGTAGTGACTTGGTCTCAGGCTTGACTTGGTTATCATTGAAGCAGACATGCAGAATGGAAAGACATTTTTTTCTTGGTTTTGTTGAATAATTCCTCCTTCAAATCAAAATTTCTGAGTTTGAAATAGTCACCAAAAAGTGGGCAAATCTGAACCACTTCCAGTTGGATATTCAGATTGACGTTGCTGAAGTTGCCATTTGTGAGTGGTGACGTCAGTACAGTATGTGGTTTCGCTGACAGTAGTGCATTGTTTTATTCACTTGATGCTTACTGTAATGGTAGACCATACCTTAGTGTGTTATGGAACAGGGAACAGATATTAATGCTTACTGTAATGGTAGACCATACCTTAGTGTGTTATGGAACAGGGAACAGATATTAATGCTTACTGTAATGGTAGACCATACCTTAGTGTGTTATGGAACAGGTAACAGTTGAAACAGGTTGCAAAAGGAACATGATCTTTCTGAGAAAATTAAATGGGTTTTGTATGTCTAGCTTTACAGTAACAGTAGTCTAGTTGTATTGCCAAACGCGTTATACAAGCCATTTCTGCTGTAAAAGGACATACCAATCACTAGGTGAACCATAAAACAAAATAAAAGCAGTCAGTCTCATTATACAACCACATGCAATAATGTGCTGTCCAATACTGTATGGAGCACACTATGTTTGTATATGCGACTCTGCCATGCTAGAATTGCTGTTCCATCCTCTCTCCTGCCAGTGTTATACCAGACTGCCTCCAGAGTTTTTCCGCACATGAGTCTTTTTCTGTCCCTCCCTGAGGCTTCTCGTTTATGAGTCCTTCTTTTAAATGACCCCGACCCCACCACACCCCATCACCGTCCAGCTAATTAAAGTTTGAGAGACTGTCCGTCGGGCTGTTTTTCTTTTTATACAAGCCATTTTTGCTGTAAAAGGACATACCAATTACTTGGGTGAACTGTAAGACAAACTGAAAGCTTGAATACAGTCTCATTATATAACCACGAAGCAAAGCTGAGCAGATGGTGGCTGCTGCTGGTGCGGAGCTCAGGGCCCACGGTCCGTGGTCGCTCCCCAAAGCTGACCCAACCCGAGCTAGGCTGAGTTGGACCGAGCCGGGCAGAGCCAGCCCCACTCACCAGGGGGAACCAGACCTGATGGGGGTACCTAATTCCCTCAGCATTGTCCTTCCTATGCCATTCAGGCATCCGCTCGGGCAGTCTCCCCAAATTTAGTAAAAATTTACTCTGCGCATTTCCATTGAGTTCATTGTTAATTTTTGAAAGCGTTGGTTTTAAATGGCAGTTCACGTTTGAATGATCACACGGCAAACAGGTCCCACAGCCAAAGTTAAGCATCTAAAGCATCGGCTCTCATCTGGCCCTGTGTCGCAGTCCGACAGCCCGTAGCCCATGAGTAGAATACTTGCTTGCTCATTTCATTGTGGGTATTCACTTTCATAAAATGATACTTTCTCTATCATCTTGAACACCATCAGTTGCCATAGCTGCTACACAACCACAAAGCTATCTAGGGAAACCCCCACTCCCAGTTCTGTGGCCTGGCACTGTCGGTCTGTTCTCGGTTGTTGTCACAGGTCAGTGCGTCTGACTCTGCACTTCTTTTGCACCCTCATCCAAGTGTCCCTCTGGCAGACACATTTTTTCTCTCCAAATCTGTGCTGTGCTATTTCTTGCCGCTGTACACCTGAGGCCCCCCATCAGCGAATGGGAGCACACATTTACAGTGAATAAAAAAGACAGGGCTTATACAGTAGATAGCAAGTGGCACTTGCTGTAAGGTTGTGCTGGGTTCAGTGAATGGCCCAAAGATTTGTGTTGTGGTAATATTATTTCTTCTACTTTATGGTACACATGTAGCCCCCACTTCCCCTTTTCAAAACAAATTGCGGGTTCATGTCTAAACCTCACTCCTGATCTGGGTCGTGGCACCAATGCCTTGTGCTGATTTGTACGGCTCAGCAAACAGCAGCACCTTGGATTCGGGAGTCAAGCGAGCTAACAATCAAGCTAAAAGCCCGGTCTGCTGGCTCTCTTACTAGCACAACTCTTAAGGTGTTGAGAAGGAAGTTCACACAGTATACACACTACACAGATATGTACCAGCTAGCTACAGGTACTCAACTGGAATAGGCCTATGAGCAGACATTGGGGGGTATCCTCATTTTGGCCAATTTGTCCTCACTTTATAGATAACTTGTCCTCCTTTTCAGAGTCTGGTTGGTGGTCACCCTAGTTCTGCTACATTATAGCACACATGTAGCCTTATACTTCCCCTTTTAAACACACATTTTGACTATCAACTGGTCTTGTATTTCTGCACAGAACCACTCACATGAAGTGGACAAAATAGGCGTCCATTTTATTCTCTAGCTGGGTTGCAGTTGGGTGTGCTAAAAGGCAATAACCCCTTAAATTATGCTGCAACATTCCAAGGTGAAAGTGGATTTTGAGTTGCCTGGATGACTTAAAGCTGGTTTTGAATTGTTTATTTCAGTGACATTCCATGTTAGTCCTGAATATACAAATCAATGATGTATGTCCAATTGCTTCACCATAAGCTTAAAATGTCACAATGACAGGTCTGTCCCAAATGCAAATATTTCCTTGCAGTGTAGTCAGAGATATGCTTGAATACCTTGCCTTATGTGAATGAAAAACTTTGAATATACTAATAAATAGGCCAACGATGAAGGCAATGGGAAATAAACATGGCTGTTTGTCGCCTTTGAGAAGAGCAAACCAGTGCCAGCAAAGCTGGCCGCAGAGAGGAAGAGAGTTTTTGTTGCCAGGAAAGGTATCATGAGCATACTTTGAATGTGCAAATCTGCTGTGTAAAGATGGGGTTGTGAACAGTGCTGGTTTGGCAGTGTGCAACTTACTACCACAGTCTATAGTAACAACAAAGAACCTGAAATGCACCCCTAGCAGTGCATCTACAGTAAGTAACCGGGAATACACATTTTAACAAAGCCCACAAAAGAAGAATAAATATTGAATGAATTTACACTTACTAACTTACCAAAATACTAAGCCGCACATGCATTTAAATTCACATTGCATTTACTTTGTCACGAGACCTGCCTTGATGTTTTTGCCCCAGGTGTTGACCTGGTGATCCTGCTGATGCCACTGGCCTCAGAGCATCTGAGTGCATCTGCAATTTCTGTGTGCTGGACTCATTGCAGGAGGGGGGGTCGGCTGAATTAGGATGCTGTTAAGAGTTTTTTTTTTTAAGAAAAAGGTTTAGATTTGTCTTGAAAACGAATTATTTTCCATTCCATGTTATTCATATATTGCCAGTCCTTATGAATATGTCTCAAGGCACTATAATGTCTACCAGCCCTGACTATAATATCACCACTGCACTTCTGGGGAGGCAGAGAAAAGGCTTCATCCAGTCATGGTCCCAACCCATGTTGGTTATTAGTGTTTCTAGTCTTGTTTATTGCACGTGTGAGTGTTCAGGTGGGACAATTAAAACCCGTTCTTGAGGCCAGGTGTGGCCATAGCTCCAGGCCAGATCTTGGTACTGAGTTAGGGATGGACTCTTCTTAGGAGGCCAATTAAGTAATGACCTGACAGGTCAGGTTTGTGAAGGAATTTGCACTCTTTGCATGAGGAACAGCAGTCCTCCTCTTGCAAATGGTGCTACATTCTTGGCAGGGTAGACAGAAGATAAGAGGATTTTTCTCGGTTGAATCACCAATATTTTTCAATATCTTGGTGATAGCAAGATAAATTGGCCAGTTATGGCTAGCGATAAGTGTTCAGGGATAAGCTGGGTTCAGTATGGTACTGCATATTTCTGTGTGTGAAAGATAGAGATGCAGGATGAAGGGAATCTCACACTAATAAAATAAAATATTTTTACATTTTTTATGACTCCAGTAAGTTTGGCAGATTTGAGGCATACTGACCATCATCTACTGACATAAATGACAGCACCCCCCTAACACACGCACGCGCGCACACACACACACACACACACACACACACACACACACACACACACACACACACACACACACACACACACACACACACACGCTCATGCACACACACACACACACACACACACACACACACACACACACATACACATACACATACACACACACACCACACACGCACATACACACACATACACACACACCAAAACACGCACATGCATACACACACACATACACACACACTCTTTCGCTCTGTCTCTCTTGCTCACTTGCTCTTTTAGTTTACTTTTCCTCTTGGTGTTTTGCTGTCTAATACATGGCCTTATGAGTAGTCAGTGCTTTGTACTCTGTGTGCAGGTGTGTAAAGGTGAACTGTGAAAGCTGATCTGGGAGTCTGGTATTTATGACTTGCTAACCACTCCCCAGAGAGGAGGGAGAGACAGGAGCAAGGTTGCTGCCGGCTCCACATTCCACTCTCTTTCTTTTGTGACACACACACACACACACACACACACACACACACACACACACACACACACAGTGAGTGGAGAGAGAAGTGGATAAAGAGAGATAGATGGAGTTAAAAAGCTCCCCCAGCAGTCTACCGAGCTGTTCTATCAATATCTGATTCAGGCATTGATAGAATAGCAAATTATATGTGTTGCATTATTACTGTAGTTGTTTGGTTTGAATGCTTTGGTAATGGCTGTATGGTTGTATTCTTTTTGTAATATAGATTAGATTAGATTAGATTAGATTAAATTTTATTGTCATTGTGCAGAGTAGAAGTACAAAGACAACAAAATGCAGTTTGCATTTGCAAAAAAGCAGAAAAGTGCAATGTGATATACAAAGTATAGACAGGTGGTGCATAGACAGGACAATATATATAGTGCAGTGTAGACAGTAGTATACAGTTGGTTTACAGAAGGTGGTTTAGAATAATATAAATTAAATATAAATATGTGAAGTGTAGTTACCTTATAATAAGAGCAGAATAAATATGGCTATGTAATATGGCGTGGGGCTGTGTGGTTGGGGTGTAAACAGTCTTTGATGATGCTGCGCACCTTATGCAACCTGGATGGCCTCGATGGAGGGGAGTGAGGAACCTGTGATGCGTTGGACAGTTGTCACAATCCTCTGCAGTGCTTTTCGGTAGTGATGGGCAAATGAAGCTTTGGTGAACCACTAAACCACAGCAGTGTGAAGCTAGCAACACTAATGAAAGAATCCAATATGGTTGCCACATGTAGATTTTTCAACATAAAAGTCCATACCCAAACCAGTATATGTAACCAAAAATATTGGTTTGCTAAGGACTTTTATGTTGAAAAATGTATGTGTGGCCATCTTTTTGCTTTTCAGCTAGTGTCGCTAGGTTCACACTGCTGTGGTTCAGTGGTTCACCAAAGCTTCATTTGCCCATCACTACTTTTCGGTTGTAGGCAGAGCAGATGCCATACCAAACTTACATACAATACTTTACATACAATACTTTACATTAATTGTTATTGTTCTAAAAAAGACCTGGTAAGTATAAACTACATGCTTGTGGCAGTAGCCTATGGCCTGTGGACAAACTGGCATCAGTATAGTTTCCATGGAAACTAAAACAAACAGCTCTCACAGAACAGCAACACTTATTTTAAGCTAAACACTTTTCATAGATCCCTATGTGAAGACACTGACATATAAAGAACATAAAGTCTTGCTGTATATGTGGATGCGAAATAAAGCTTTATTTCAGTTTATAAATTGAGATATGGAGATTTCTAGTGTTTACATACAGTATATAAAGATGCCTATTGTTTTCTCAAAGCTACTTTATTGGTTTGGAAGTTGATCATTCTGTAATTGGAGGCCATGGTTTGTCACATAGGCCTACTTACAAACCAGGTTCATGTATACCTTCATGCTTTTGGTTAGGGCAAGTTTTGGCAAGTCAGAGCAGCACAGTAATGTGAACCATTTATGGGCAGAGAACACATCAGTTACTCAGCTTTCATCTTCCAGTGAACTTCTCAGGATGAAAGAGAAGAATGCAACAATGGCTCTGCCGGTGTAACTTGATCCGGTTGTCCTGTGTTTTGTTTGGCTACTTACACTGTCGTGAGTTGATGCAACTCAAACGTATTTCAAATGTATGATGAGAGAAACAAAAGGCATTACTGTGTAGTTCCATGCAAATGTCCATTTTATTATCTTTGATGAAGAGCATTTCTTATCTATTCAAAATGTTATCTATGAGATCAGACCTTACCAGTCTCACAGTGTCACCACTTGATAAGAGCATAATATGAAATGCTAGCTATCCAATTCCACACTATTTCATAGACGGATGACAACTGATTTTGTAGCATCATGATCTTGTAGATCATGAAATCCGTGACCACAAAATTTGCTGTAAAACTTCTTAAGGGAACCACTGCAAGTCACTTTCATGTCATATCCTTATATTCCACCAGACATGTTTGCACTGATGCTTCTCTTAGTATCTGGATTCCGCTCTTGAAAGCCTCCGCGGCTCACCTTAAGGGCACCTCAGGTGTCTGTCAGATGGCAGAGTGCTGTTTCTTTCTTTTGACTGGGGATAGAGCCTGAGCTGCTCTCCTGCAGTGCAGTGCCCCCACTGAGTTTTGAAGGAGCTGAGTGTTTGAACTCCCCATCGCCTGCACTTCATCACAGAGTGAGTCCTGTGTGTGTGTGTGTGTGTGTGTGTGTGTGTGTGTGTGTGTGTGTGTGTGTGTGTGTGTGTGTGTGTGTGTGTGTGTGTGTGTGTGTGTGTGTGTGTGTGTGGCTGGGTGTATGAGAGGGTGGTGGTGGTGGTGGGGATTGGGTTTTAGCTCAGAAGACCACTCTGAATGGAATATGGTAGGACAGTTTTTGCTGGAGTTGCCATAGAGACGAAAAGGCTTCGACTGGCTGAGTAATGATGCCATCCGGTGAGGGAGGAGGGAGGAAACCTCCCCCCCCTAACACACACACACACACACACACACACACACACACACACACACACACACACACACACACACACACACAACAGACACACATATCCACCATTACCCCCATTACAACATCCCTCCCCTCCTGTAAGGTTCCTCTGTTTCATCAAAACAGAGACATCAATTCTCACACACACACACACACACACACATACACACACACACACACACACACACACACACACACACACACACACACACACACACACACACACACACAGAGAGACCATTGCCCAAATGAACTTAAGTGCTCATTCAGTCTCTCTAAGCAACTCTGTTCCCCTCTGCAGAAACACCCGTGATGTACCAAGACAGCTTGCCAGGCAGCTTTGAAAAAGCTTTAGTAGATGTTACATTTTTCTAGAGAGCTGTCCTTCTCTTTGGCAGATGAGCTCTCATAAGTTAGCAGCCAGACTGTGTTTCTCGTTGCTTCCAACATCTCTCTACATGATGAGTGTGTTGTTCCAGAAATCCCACCTCCAGAGAAATGCCTGCGCAATGACTCGCAGGGAGTCGCCCAGCCCAGAGTCCAGAAATGTAGTGAACAGGAAGCTATTTTTTTTCTTCCACTTTCTGATGGTTCCAACTCAATAAGAAGATCAGAGATCTCTGTTAACATGCTTTAGGCTCCTCCGTGTATTTGTTGTATCAGTTGTATCTTTCCATGTACAAAGTTGTATTTCTGATTTGTATGTTTTTATTTTTTTCCATGGGGAAAGTCATATTCTGGAATGGTCAGTGACGGGCGTTTTCCATCTCTGGCCCCAGGTCTACTGCTCCCTATGCTGCAAGGCTGTTCTCAGTTTTTCCAGCAGCCTATGAGGGCCTGCTGCAGTCTTTTTGCCTGTTCTATTTCTTTTTTTTCTGTCATTTTTCAGTTGTTTTTCCCGTTACAAGCAGGAAGTTGCATATGGAATACCCCCTGAAGTC